>NW_014578341.1:80933-85494 GCF_000485595.1 Priapulus caudatus
ATATACAGTAAGGATGTAAGGAGTACGGGAGATGCTTCTTCTGCGCATGTACACGTACACTCGTCGTCTGCTGAGTGTGACGTCAGCGCCTCGCCGTGGTAGGTGGCGACGACGTGTCGCGTATGTTAGACCATAGATAGATACAAACACATAGATTGCTGAATCCCTCGCACATCCGGCTGATGCAGCGTTTGTAGCGGGCGTTGCAGAAGGTAGTACTCCGCCACTTCCGGTATGTAGTGTGTCAATGTCTTCTTCTATGCAGTGCTGGCTGTTTTGTATTGCATTTGTATATATTGTATTTGTGTTTGTATATATCTATGGTTAGACATATTAGGCGTGTCTATGCTACATATATGCATCTAGCATGGCCGACAAGTCACCCACCTCGTACGTGTGTACATATACGTGAATATGTGTATATATATATACACACGTACTAGTTCTAGACCACTCAGTCTTCAGTGCAGGAGACGGCGTAGGTAAAACGAGGTCCATATTTTCTGTATATAGGTAATTAATGCAGATGGGGTCGTTGTCGTATCAGGTACTACAGATATGTACCCGAGGTAGTTTTACGTTGTTTAGTATTATGTTTATATTTTTATATAAGGTATGTTAAGGGTTAGGGTTAAGGTTAGAGTTGGGGCTAGAGTTAGGGTTATGGTACACTTCTGTAGTACAAGTCTGGTACACTTTGTGTATACATATATGTACCTCGACTGATATGACAACGACCCCTTCAGCTTAACTAAGGGTCAGTCTAGTGCAGTGGCTCCCAAACTTTTCACCATCTAGGACCCTTTTATTTAATTTATTTTATTCTAGCGTAATTAATCGAACCGTTGATATTCTTGTTCGTCGGACACGGATAATAATAAGTTGGTTTTTTATTTAATCCTATAACAATGTAATGTATGTTATTGTTGTGTATATACTATTACCGATAGTAATTTCAAGCTTAATGTGATTTAGACATAGCGAGTGAAGTGAATCGGGTGTGTGCGCTTGGCAGCCTTACACTGTATGGGCAGTGTCGCCTGGCTGTGAAATCTACGTCGATGCGAGTCAATATGCGAAAAGAAATTGATGAGTTTCTTTGGGATCTACTTATAAAATCGTGTGTATATGTAAATGAGTTGTTATGAAGTAATTGCTGGCGGGTGAGTGACGTCAGACNGCTATATGGCAGTACGACGGGCAATTTTCAAGCTGGTATTTCGTCAGCTGCACTAGTTTCAAGGTCGGAAAGGCACAGATAGAGAGAGACAGAGAAAGGAAAAGGAGAGCGAGAGAGAAAAAAGGGAGAGGGAGACAGTTATTATGGACCAATTCAGTGTCTGAAACACCGCAAGTCTGCACTTTCTCCTATATTGAACTTCAACTATCATCATCATCATCCTCGTCGTCGTCGTCGACGTGACTACGACATGACGTCATCGCCGACGCGGCCGTCAGTTGCTCGCCTTCTCGTCGTCTGCCTCGTAGCCTGGCATGGCCGCCCTCTGGTGAGTAATGTGCGAAGACTGTGTGGTTTTGTTTGCGCTGATGCTGATGCTGATGCTGATGTTGACGCTGGTGTTGATTCTGACGCTGGTGTTGACACTGATTCTGATGCTGACGCTGATGTTGACACTGATGCTGACGCTGGTGTTGACACTGATGCTGATACTGACGCCGGTGTTGACACTGATGCTGATGCTGACGCTGACGCTGGTGTTAACACTGATGCTAATGCTGACGCTGGTGTTGACACTTATGCTGATGCTGATGCTGATGCTGACGCTGGTGTTGACACTGATGATGACGCTGACGCTGGTGTTGACACTGATGCTGATGCTGACGCTGGTGTTGACACTGACACTGATGCTGATGCTGGTGTTGACACTGATGCTGACGCTGACGCTGGTGTAGACACTGATAATGATGCTGACGCTGACGCTGGTGTTGACATTGATGCTTATGCTGATGTTAAAACGGATGCTAATGCCAAGGCTGATACTGATGTTGTCAATGATGCTTTTGTTATTGTTACCGTTACTATTATTTTCCTGGTTGATGATGAGGATGAGGATGTTGTTGTTGTTGTTGCCGCCGCCGCTGCCGCCGCCGCCGCTGCTTCTGCCGCTGCTGCTGCTGCTGCTGATTCTGCTGACTCTACTACTGCTGACAGTAATGCTGTTGCTGTTGCTGCTACTGGTGGCACTTCTGATACTGCTGCTGGTGGTGGTGGTACTGCTGACACTGATGCTAGTACTGCTGCTGAGCTTGTGCAGTGATGCTGTTCGCAGTGATTTCGACAATTAGCATTGCTTCTAATTTCACTGCTACGCATCAAGCGTGCGTGACGGGTGCGGATAGCAGGCTAACCAGCGACAGGGTGTACGCTTACGCAATTAATTCCTGGTCGTCGGTGCAACTAAAATAATTGCTGGCAGCAGCGTAATTGCTCATTCTTTACCAATCACGTCTTCTTCATTGGGCCAACACACACGACACCACACACAACACATGACACACACACACACACACAGCACACACAACGGCGCAACACACAGCTATAACACAACACACACACACGACACACACACACACACACACACATGCTGCGCACATACACAACACACACACCATCACACACACACACACACACACCCACACACACACACAACCACGCCATATATATATACTATATATATATATATATATAATATTCATTTATATATATATACATATATATATAAATATATCTGTGACATTTTACCTGTCAATTTCAGCTGCTGACAACTTTGATGTGAAATCTGCAGAAATTAGAACATGTAGGCAGCTTATTCTAAGCCGTCCGCGATGACGAGATTCTTCTTCATATGGGCCAGTTAGCAGATAGTTGTTCCTCCCTTCTCTTCACGTAACGTAAATACCACACACACACACAGCAGACCACACACACCACACACACACTCAGGCGCGCCTCACACACAGACCACACACACACACACACCAACACACACACAACACACACGACAAACACACCCACACACACACACACACAGAAGATTGCCCACATACACAACACAACACACACAACCCACACACACTCACAGAAACAAAACCACACACACCAGACCCTCGCGCGCGCTCGCCACGACACGCACACGCACACTTTCTCCCTCGTGTGAACGCAGTCTATATACTATATATGAATATGTGTTGTAATGTGTGTGTATGCGTGTGTGTGTTGGTGTGGTGTGTGTTGCGTGTGTGTGTGTGTGTGTGTGTCGTTGTGTGTGTTGTGTGTTTTTGTGTGTGTGCGTGTGTGTGTGCGTGTGTGGGTGTGTGGGGTTGTGGTTTTGGTTATCGTGCGTGCGTGCATGGCGTGCGTGCGTGCGGCGCGCGGCGCAGTTGTATGTGTGTGTCGGTACTATGCGTGCGTGTGTGTGTGCATACCACTGTAATCTTGCATACGTGTATAGTGCATAATATAATATAATATATATTATACATATATGTTATTATATATATTGTATATATATATATAAATAATCGTGGTGTGGAGCATTTTATTAGCAAATTTGCTTGTTACAATCTTTTGATGTGAAATCTCAGAATTAATGAACGTCTGGCGAGCGCGCTGTGCACATCGTACTAAAGCCGTCCGGAATAACAGCGACAATGCAGAGATGCACAGCTGTGATTATGATCTTGCGATGAGGGCAAGTCATACGTCCGCCCTGCCGAGCCCGTGCCGCGCCTTCCGTGGCCGACGCACCGATGCGTGCCGACGCCCCTGTCGACGCCATGTCGTCGACGCCGTGCTGAAGCGCGTGTGCCGAGCTGTTGCCCGACCGTGTGGTGACGTCGTGCCGCGTGCTAATAAAACGACCGTGTCTATAAACTAATGGAATCGCAATGTAAACAAGCGAGATAAATCTGAGCTATTTCTTATAAGTGCGTGCGTGCGTGCGTGCTCATGTGCGTATGTGCGTACAATGACGTGTGTGCGTGAGTGAGGACGAGCGTGCGCGCGTTGCGTGCATGAACATGCGCGCGTACGCGAGTTTAATTGTGAGAGGGGGGGGGGGGGGGGGGGGGGGGGGGGGGGGGGGGGGGGGGGGGGGGGGGGGGGGGGGGGGGGGGGGGGGGGGGGGGTAATCCCGTGCGTGGCGTGCGTGCGTGCGTGCGTGCGTGGTGCCAGCGCGTCTCCGTTTGATGTATCGAGATGAATATCACCAAGCCACCACGATCCTCTGGTGTGTGGCTGTGAGGAACTCCCTTTCCCCTCCCGCTCCCCTCCCCTACCCCTCCTCTCTCCTTTTTTCCCCTCCCCTACCCCTTCTCTCCCTCCTTCCCTTCCCGTCTCCTACCCCTCATCTCCTTCCTTCCCTTTTCCCTCCCCTATCCCTTTTCTCCCTCCTTCCTTTTTCCCCTCAGCTACCCCTCCTCTCTCTCTTTCCCTTTCGTTCTCCTACCCCTCATTTCCCTCCTTCCCTTTCCCCTCCCCTACCCCTCCTCTCCCTTCTTCCTTTTCCTTCTCCTACCCCTCATTTCCCTCCTTCCCATT
>NW_014578342.1:0-11348 GCF_000485595.1 Priapulus caudatus
CCCCATTAGGGTGAGGGTAGAGATACACAGTGTGGATATAAGTTTGTGTGTGTTTGCAGGCACTCTCAGTAATGAACATCAGTTATATATACAGCATGCTTGCTGGGTGTGGTGGGGTAGGTGTATGGTTAGGAGTGGGGGTAGGTGTATGGTTAGGAGTGGGGTAGGTGTATGTTAGAGTGGGGTAGTGTATGGTTAGGAGTTGGGTACGTGTATGGTTAGGAGTGGGTGTAGGTTGAGGGTCAAGAGATTACACAGTGTGAATTATAAGTTTGTGTGTGTTTCGCAGGCCCTTCAGCAGATGAACATCAGTTATATAACATGCTGGCTTGCTGGCTGTGGTGGGAGTTTAAGGTGTATGGTTAGGAGTGGGGTAGGTGTATGGTTAGGAGTGGGGTAGGTGTATGGTTAGGAGTGGGGTAGGTGTATGTAGGAGTGGGTAGTGTATGGTTAGGGAGTGCGGTAGGTGTATGGTTAGGAGTGGGGTAGGTGTATGGTTGAGGAGTGGGGGTAGGTGTATTGGTTTAGGAGTGGGTAGGTGTATGGGTTAGGAAGTGGGTAGGTGGTGATGGTTGAGTGGGTAAAGTGTATGGTGGGAGTGGGGTAGGTGTAAATGGTTAGGAGTGGGGTAGGTGTATGGTTGGAGTGGGGTAGGGTGAGGGTAGAGATACACAGTGTGGATATTAAGTTTGTGTGTGTTTGCCAGGCACCCTCCATAATGAAGCATCAGTTGTATATACAGCATGCTTGCTGGGTGTGGTGGGGTAGGTGTATGGTTAGGAGTGGGGTAGGTGTATGGTTAGGAGTGGGGTAGGGTGAGGGTAGAGATACACAGTGTGGATATAAGTTTGTGTGTGTTTGCAGGCACCTCAGTAAATGAGATCAGTTGGTATATACAGCATGCTTTCTGGGTGTGGTGGGGTAAGGTGATGGTTTAGGGTGAGGTAGAGATACACAGTGTGGATGATAAGTTGTGTGTGTTTGCAGGCACCTCAGTAATGAACATCAGTTGGACGACAGAAGCACAGCGGCAGGCGCCGCGTAACAGATGGCAGGTCGTTTCAATCAGCTCGATACTACAGTATTAATATACCTGCCTGTCACCTGTCTACCAAGTTACTTGTCTGTCTACCTTCTACCAACCTAACCTGCTCTGTCTACGCCCACCTACCTGTCTGTCTACGCTGTCTGTCTACGCTGTCTACCACACTACTGTTCTACCACGACTTACCTGTACTGTCTACCTGTCTAAGGCACCCAGCCTGTCTGTCCTGTGTAGCCTGCTTAGCTATTACGCTACCTGTCTGTCTACCTGTCTGAACAGCTACTGCCTGTCTACCTGTCTACCAACCTACCTGTCTGTCTACCTGTCTACCAACCTACCTGTCTGTCTACCTGTCTACCAACCTACCTGTCTGTCTACCTGTCTACCAACCTACCTGTCTACTTGTCTACGCAACGCTACCTGTCTGTCTACGTGTCTATCAACGCGTCTACCTGTCTGTCCTGTGTACCTGCTTAGCTATACCTACCTGTCGCTGTCTAACGCTTGTCTACAACCTAGCGTGTCTGTCTATCTGTCCCCTACCACCTACGCTAGTTCTGTCTACCGTCTACCAACGCATACGTGTCTGTCTACGCTGTCTACCAACATACGTGTCTGTCTAACCTGTCTACCTGTGCTGTCTCCTGTCTAGCCAACGCTAACGTGTCTGTCTACCTGTCTACCAACCTACCTGTCTGTCTGTGTACCTGCTTAGCTATTACCTACCTGTCTGTCTACCTGTCTAACCAACCTACCTGTCTTACAACCTACGTGTCTGTCTACCTGTCTACGCAACGCTACCTGTCTGTCTACGCCTGTCTATACCACCTATCCTGTCCTGTCTAGCTGTCTAACCACGCTACCTTGTCTGTCTACCTGTTACGCAACCTAACCTGTCTGTACTACCATGTCACGCAACCTAACCTGTCTGTCTGCCTGTCTTACTACCAACCTACGTGTCTGTCTACCTGTCTACCCGAACCTACCGTGTCTGTCCTGTGGTACGTGCTTAGCTATTACCTACTGTCCTGTCTCGCCTGTTACAACGCTACCTGTCTGTCTACGCTGTCTACCAACCTACTTGTTCGTTCTGTGTACGTGCTTAGCTATTACCTACCCATCTGTCTACCCACCTGTCCACCTGCTTGTTTGATTGTCTACCTGCCTACCTGCCTTCCTACCTGCCAGCCTGCCACCTACATACGTACCTATATTGGCTCCCAGGTGCGGTTTGTGCATGCAGCGTGCGTGGGTGCGTACGTGCGTGTGTGTGTCTACGTTCCCATGTGTGCGTGTGTGCTTGAGTGTACGCGCGTGTGTGTGCGTGCGTGTGTGTGTGTGTGTGTGTGTGTGCGCGTGTGTGCATGTGCGCGTGCGTACGTGTGTATGCATGTGAGCGCGTGTGTTTGTAGACTAAATGCATGTGTATATGTGTGTGTGTGTGTGCTGGATGCATGTTTATGTATCTATGTACGTATGTGTGGTTTGAGGGAGACAGGAAGTGAAAGCGAGTCAATATAGGTCACCACATCCCGTTAGCAGTGGCGGGCTCTCTTACTATCTCACTCTCCTCCGCTCTCTCTAGTCTAGTCTCGGACTTGGCTGTCCCGTCCACACACGCATACGGCACGAATGAGAGAGAGAACGAGAGAGAGTGAGAGAGAGAGTGTGTGTTGTGTGTGTGGTGCAAAGCGTAGAGAGAGGTGTGTGAAGGTGAGTGTGTGCAACAGAGAGCGAGAGAGACCAGAGTGAGAGAGATGAGAAGAAGAAAGAGTGAGAGAGAGAGAGAGACAGTAGAGAGTGTGTGGTGTGGTGTGTGAAAGACAGAGAGAGCCCAGACGAGAGAGAAGAAGAGAGAGAGAGAGAGAGAGAGAGAGAGACCCGAGCAAGGCGAGAGAGAGAGAGAGAGAGAGAGAGAGAGAGAGAGAGAGAGAGAGAGAGAACGAGAAATGAGTAGTGTGTGTGCGTGTGTGTGTGTTGTGTGAGACACACAGAGAGAGCAGACAGGCACACCAGTCTAATATAGACACCTATAATACCACACCTATATATGAAGGGAGTAAACACAGACATCAGGGATATCCAGCAGCAGCAGCAGCAGCAGCATCTGTGACTCACCGCCCACTCCGCAGGCGCCGCACATGTTCTTGTACTCGGCCTGGGTGAGTCGCTGCCACATCCACGCGCCTCCAGGGGGCGCCGGCACGCGAGAACCTGCCGTCGGAGGACTTGCCGGCGAAACCTCTGACGTCGTGCGTTGACCGGTGACAGTGTGTGTGTGTGACCTGTGAACATCATGTTTTGACGCTCTGACCACGCTTGTGGGCGACCTCTGATGTCATGGTGTGACTCTGGATGTCATGTGTGACCCCTGACCTCCTAATCGACCTCTGCCATCGCGTGCGACCTCTGACCTCGCGGTGTGACCTCTGACCATCATGTGTGACCTCTGACCTCTCGTTGGGCCAGTCTGACCAAGAGCGCGAGCGTGCTGCAGGCGATGATGCAGCATCTGCAACATGCGGGCCGCCGATGCAGCTGCCGAGCCGAAGCACTCGCCGCCATCCGCCCGCGCAGGGCAGCAGCAGGCAGCAGCAGCCGCAGCAGCAGCATCTGCATCCGCGGGACAACGTGCCCACGCTGCCTCCCCCGGTGAGTGACGGTGCGAATCGTGTCAAGCGGTTAAGTGGCCAAGAGATCAACCACGCCGATTTATATCCGTTTTTATATGGAGTTTCTATTCGCTTTTGCCGCGCTACGACCAAGTTTGTATGAAAACGACGATTTTCACTGTGATCGAAAAAAAATTTTTTCCCCGAGTTTATTGTCATTATTGACCCCGCAGAATGCAGGAATTGCATCTCAGAATCAACAATTTTCCGGGGCATGCCGGGACCCCCCAGCATAAGCAGAACGTCGGTTCACTACGTGACCCTCGAACTACTAATTTGATGGCCAGAAACAACAGATTGCTCAAATATCTGTTGGCATCTCTGCGAGTTACAGGTGTGATGTGTCTCGTTACAGGTGTGATGTAAATGCGTTTACAGGTGTGATGTGGCGTTACAGTGTGATGTGTGCGTTACAGGTGTGATGGGTTCGTTACAGTGTGATGTATCGATTACAGGTGTGATGTGGCGTTACGGTGTTGATGTGTGCGTTACAGGTTGTGATGTGTCGTTAGCAGGCTGTGATGTGTCGTTAGCAGTGTGATTGTGTCGTTACAGGTGTGATGGCTCCATTACAGGTGTGATGTGTCGTTACAGGTGTGAATGTGTGTCGTTAGCAGGTGTGATGTGTCGTTACAGGTGTGAATGTATCTGTTACAGGTGTGATGTGTCTCGTTACAGTGTGATGGTCATTACAAGGTGTGGATGGTTCGTTTAACAGGTGTTGATGTTCGGTTACAGGTGTGGAATGGTTGCGGTTAACAGGTGTGGATGTGTCGTTACCAAGGTTGTGATGGCTTCGTTAACAGGTGTGACATCTTGTTAACTGTAACAGTAAATCTCGTTACAGGTGTAACAGTTATCTCGTTACAGGTGTGACGTCTTGTTAGCAACTGTAATCCATCGAATCTCGTTACAGGTGTAAATCTCATTACAGGGTTGATGATGCGACTGTCATTACGGGTGTAAACAGGTGTAACACGCATCCTCGTAACAGGCGGTCGTTATCGGTCGTTAACAGGTGAGCCTCGCGACCTGCATGGCGATCGCGAAAGACGCCCGTCTCCCTCATGAACACGCATGTCGGCTCGTGCCCGTCTCCTCCTCCCCCCTCCCCACTCATCCCCCTCCCCTGCTCCCCGATGCACGCGATCCCCCAACACGAAGCGCGCCGTGCAGCAGCACGGCAATGCGACGACGCTGGCACGCGGCTGCCGCACCCGCCCCCTACGCTGCAATGGAGGGGGAGGATGCGGACGGAGGGCGGAGGAAGGAGGAGGAGGAGCGGTGAGGAGGAGGGTTCTGATAAGCGGAACGCTGCCGATATCCGCCGGTGGAGAAGAACGACGCTAGTTTTAATACGAATAATCATTAATGTTCGATAGTAATACTAGTAATATAATAGTATAATACTAATAATAATAATAGTAATAATATTACTAATAGCGTTTATAGAATGTTAAAAACTTGTTATAATGTATATAATAACATATCAATGTTATATGTAATATAAATATGTATATTGTATAATTGGTAATAATGCATTGTATGAACATCATGGTCATACATGGTCCTACCATTTGTATAACGAAATATATATATATATATATATATATAAATATAATTATATATATATATATATATATAATACATATATATTAATAATAATATATATAATACATATATATATATATCTATCTATATGCGTCATTACTCTGCAGGCGTCCTCATTAAACTACGTGCCATACGTCATTACACGGGAACACTACATTATTACATATAATAATATATATATATATATATATTATATTATAATATATATACAAACATAAGATACGGTAGGAGTAAGGAATGA
This sequence comes from Priapulus caudatus, assembly GCF_000485595.1. Classification (NCBI taxonomy): domain Eukaryota; kingdom Metazoa; phylum Priapulida; class Priapulimorpha; order Priapulimorphida; family Priapulidae; genus Priapulus; species Priapulus caudatus. Next base: position 5,570 of record NW_014578342.1, read on the forward strand.
GATTCATCTGTTCGCAAAATAATCGGTTTTTGCCAAATTTCGTTGATGGCATCAATCAATCGAGTGTAGCTCACTGCTCTCATCTTTTCTACCGTTTCTTCGTTGGGGGTTGCCGCGGCGACGCGCGCGACGACAAGCGAACGTCGCTCACAGCCATCGTCTCGATGTTTTTCCAGAGATTCAGCGAAATCGGACTTCTACAAGAAGCGCGGACGTGCGAACGCCGTTCACCTAACGCCTCGCCTCATACGCCAGGTGAGATATACGAGCGGGGGAGAGGGGGAGAGGGGGAGAGGTGAGGGGAGAGGGAGAGGAGAGGGCTTATGTAAATGCCTCCCTTATACGCCAGGTGAGATAACGAGGGCGGGCGTAGAGGGGAGGAGCGTGAGGGGAGAGGGGACGGGGCTTATGTATGCCTCCCTTATATCGCCCACAGGTGAGATAACGAGCGCGGGAGAAGGGGAGAGGGGGAAGCGCGGGGAGGAGGTGAGGGAGAGCGGGGGAGGGGCTACTCGTAATGCCTTCAACCTTATACGCCAGGTGAGATAACGAGCGGGGGAGAGGGGAGGAGGTGAGGGAGAGGGAGGAGCTTGTATGCTCTCTCTCATATGACGCCAGGGTGAAGATAACGAGCTGGGGAGAGGGGGGGGGCCTTATGTATGGGCCTCTCTCATACGCCAGGTGAGATAATGAGCGGGAGAGGAGAAGGAGTGTGAGGGGAGGTGGAAGGGGAGGGAGGTGTAGGTGGGAGAGTGTTGGGGGGTGGGCGAGATCCATGCTTCTCTGTTTGTCTGTCTGTCTGGTTTGTTCTTGCTGACTCTATCTCTCCCAACATTCGTCCTCTCGTAATCTGTCCACAGCAGTAGTAGTAGTAGTAGCCAGCAGCATCAAGCAAGCAGTAGTACAGCCAGCAAGTAAGCAGCAGCAGTAGGCACCACCCAGCAGCAGCAGGCAGTAGCAGCCACCACCACCACCAGCAGCAAGCAGCCAGTAGCACACCACGCACAGCAGGCAGCACACCACACCCCAACTGCAGGCTAGCAAAGCAAGCAGTAGCACGCACGCCACCACCAGTAGCAGCACACCACCACCACCAGCAGCAGCAGCAGTAGCACCACCACCACAACCACAGCAGCAAGCAGCACCAGCAGCAGCAAGCAGCAGCAGGACAGCAGGCACGCACCACCAGACACCACCAGCAGCAGCAGCACCCGCAGTAGGCAGCAGCAGCAGAGCTACGCTTGGAATGATCAGTCAGTCCAGACTGTTTGCTCAGTAGTTCTGTCTGTCCTGTGCTGTCTGTCTGTCTGGCTAAACCTTATACAGATTTGTTTACCGCCGTGCCATTTGCATATTCCCCCCCGCACGCACCACCACGACGCACGTACAACACAACAGAGCCACAGCGCACGCACACACACACGCGGGGGGCACAGCACCACACACGCACCACACGCGCGCAGCGCAGCACACACGCATGCACACACACACCAGCACGCATGACGCACAGCACGCACGCACCGTCCGCGCGGCCGCACAACACAGTCAGCCATGCAAGCAAGCCACGTACACGTAAAGTCAACACAGCCGCATGCATCCCGTAGCTCTGCCATCTCACGCTTCCATTGTCTGCGCCTCTCGTCTGCTAACACCTCTACACTTGCAGATGCGTTCCCGTATTTCGCTGCCTAACTCCTCCCTCCCTCCCCCTCCCCTCCTCCTCCAGCGCTGCTGGCGAGAGGATTATACGTAACAATTGACGCCATTGTCCCGCGTGCGCTCGAACTCACGTACTACTTTTCGCGCACTATTTTTTACCCTCCTCCGCCGCCGGTGCCGCCGCCGCCGCTGCTGCTGCTGCTGTTTTTGCAACCCCGATCCACTGTTTGTGTTTGCGGGTTTTCGTTTCTCCCCTCCCCCTCCCCCCGCCGTCTCACTCCTCCCCCTCGCGCCCGGAAAACTGGTACGAGGGAGGAGGGGGATGAGCTTGATGATTTCTGTTGATGCAGCAGCTTTGCTTCTGTTTGTGTGACCTAGGGACTGCTCCTGGTTGTTGTGACCACCAGCACCACCACCAGCAGCACCACCACCACCACCAGCAGCAGCAGCACCACCACCACCACCACCACCACTACCAGCAGCAGCAGCAGCAGCACCACCACCACCACCAGCAGCAGCAGCAGCAGCAGCAGCAGCAGCAGCATCCTCGTATGTTCGGGTGGTTGCAGCAGCAGCAGCAGCAGCATCCTCGTATGTTCGCGTGGTTGCAGCAGCAGCAGCAGCAGCAGCAGCAGCAGCAGCAGCAGCAGCAGTGGTGGTGGTGGTGGTGGTGACTGATAGGCGGGTTTACGTTTGCGCTTTGCGAAAACACTCGCCCTTACCTTGTTTGCTCAGCGTCGGCTGCAGACTTGTTTACTCTATTACTTTAATGCAGTGCTCTGGCCTGTTGTTGCAGCCTGCCACCATAGTGAAGAGAGAGAGAGAGAGAGGGAGAGGGGGAGGGAAGGAGAGCGACGCAGAGAGGGGGAGAGATAGCGGGAGAGAGAATAGAGGGGGAGAGATAGAGAGAGAGATGGAGCGAATAGCGGGGGCAGAGAAATAGCGTAAGAAAGGAGAGGAGAGAGAGAGAGATGAGAACGAGTGAGAGAAGAAAGGGCGAGAGAGAGAGGAGAGAAGAGAGAAGAGAGAGAAGAGAGAGAGAGAGAGAGGAGAATGAAGGAGAAGAATAGGAGAGAGAGAAGGATGAAGAGAGAGAGAGGAGAGAGAGAACGAGAAGAGGAAGAGAGTAGAGAGAAGAGAGAGAGAGAGAGGAGGAGAGAGAGAGAGAGAAGACGAGAGAGAGAGAAGAGAGAGAGAGGAGAGTAGAGATGAGAGAGAGAGAGAGAGAGAGAGAGAGCGAGACGAGAGAGAGGGAGAGAGAGAGAGCAGAGAGAGAAGAGAGAAGAGAAAGAGAGAGAGAGGGAGAGAGGACGAGAGAGAGAGAGGAGACGAGAGGTAGAGGATGAGAGAGCAGGGTAGAGAGAGGAGGACTAGAATAGAGAGGGAGAGTAGAGATGGGAGAATATAGCGAGCGAGAGAAGAGATAGCACGGTGGAGGGAAATGAGTCGGAGAGAGGTAAGGTTAGATGAGCAGAGAAGGGAAGGAGAAGGATGAGAGGAAGAGAGTCGAGAGAGACCCATGAGAGGCTGGTGAGAAGATTACGCGAGGTCGAGAGTAATGTACGGGAGAGAGGAGATGAGAAGAGAGGAGAGGAATGAAGATTAGCGGTGTAAGGGGAGTAGCAAGAGAGGAGGATGTGAGGAGGAGGGTGGCTAGAGTACGGGGAGATTGGAGTAACCCAGAGAATAAGGGGGAGAGATAGCGGGGGAGAGATGAAAGAGAAAGAAAGAGAAGAGGAGGAGATGAAGAAGCGGACAGAGGGGTAAGGAGGAAATGGGTCATCTGAGTCGGAGAGTGCAGGGGAGAGGTGGGAGAGATAGCATGAGAGAGGAAAGGGAGAAAGAAGCGGAGAGGAGAAAATAGAGAGTACATTTGAGAGATGAGAGAGAAGAAGAGAGAGAGAGGACAGAGAGAGAGAGACAGAGGAGATAGAGAGAGAAGAACAAAGGAGAGAGACGTTGAGGAGTTGCGGGGGGAGAGATCAACGAGAGAGAGAGCCTAGAGAAAAGTAGGAAGTAGGAGTATGAGAGAATAAGAAGGGAGAGAAGGAGAGGAGATGAGAAGAGAGAGAAGAGAGAGAAGATCAGAGTGGCGAATATATTTCAGCGCCAGTAGTAGCTGGGTGAGGACGGCTTAGAGCTGTGCGGGCCGATGATAGGAGGGAGGGGCCTTGTGTGTGTGTTTGTGTTTCAGTTGTCTCCTTTATTTCCAGCCCCGGAGGGGAGGGAGAGGCGGGTTGGTGGGTTAATGAAGAGATGGTCCCCACCGCATATGCTAGCATTGTTAGTATTGCTGTGCGCAAGTTCATTGTGTATTTATGCACTGTATAGCAGATAGATAGGGGCGGTACCTTCCAGACTCCCACCCCCACCCCCACACGCCTCCCTCACACCTCACCGATCCTCCCTCCCCCCGCGTACATTTTGTTTATTAACCAGACGACTTGACAATGGGGGAGGGATGGGAGGTTTTTTTTTGTTTGCGGGAGGGGGGTCACGTCATTTATTATGGAAATAAAATTTGTTTCTGGGTATAGAAATGAATAGGGGGGGTGGGGGTTCATGAGTTAAAAATAATTAAAAATAATTATAGATGATTAAAAAATATAAATATATACGGAATATGTACCGAAACGTAATAATAAAATGATAATATATACAAATAATCTCGGGGTGTTTGGGTTCGTTACGAATAAATTCTGGACACGTGGCTCCACCTCGTGGACGAAAAAGCGATCAAATCGTCTTTCCCGCTTTTTTACGTTTCGTCTTCCTCTTTTTATTTTTTGCAGGCCATTATAGAGGCTCCAAATCGTGAACTCACACTCAACGACATTTACAATTGGTTCCAAGCCAACTTCCTTTACTTCCGGAAAAACGTGGCAGCCTGGAAGGTACTTGTCTCTCTCCCTCCCCGCCGCCGACGCCCGCCGTAACGGACGCTCTCTTGTTCTTTCTCGTTCGCCGCCGTGCAGGCCATTGTCGAGGCGCCGGACGTTCAATTGTCGTTGAACGAGATTTACGAGTGGTTCAGGAGTTGCTTCCTGTTCTTTCGACAGAACTCCTCCGCGTGGAAGGTATCTCGCGAGTTAACGAGCGCTGACGAGCGCTAACGAGCGGGCGATAATTAGTCTCCGCGCGGCGCCACCTGGCGAGAGACGCGAGCGAGCGTCGCACCGAAACGCCGCGAAATTCCGTTTTTGTTTGTGACCGTTATGGCGAAAAATTAGTATTCGTATTTGAATCGCGTCGCTGCTGTCACCTAGTGGCAGGAAACGTCTCCTATGCGTGTCATTACCGCGTCGATCAACGTGCGCGTTCTATTGTTTATCGCGCGTGCAATTTCGACGTGTCGCGCGTTTTCGTTTTGCGCGAGCTCGTAGTTTCCTTTACTCACTAGCGCCCCCTGGATTCGTCGTTACTTACCAACGTGTCGCCTCGCGTCTCGGTGATGAGTGAGACATTGGTTGAGTCGGCGGGTCCAGATTGCAACGACTTTCTTTGCTTCGCCTTTTGCTCTGCTACCCTCTCTCATCTCGGGGGGGGGGGGAGGAAGCCGGAGCTGAGAGAAGAGGAAGGGGAGAGAGGGGAAGGAAGGTAGGGGAGCTGGAGGGAAAGGAAGGTAGGGAAGGTAGAGGGAGAAGGGTGACTACGAGAGGTGACCGTAAGAGAGGAGGAACTAAAGAAGGGGGCTCAGTAGAGGGGAGGTAATTGGGAGAAGTCGGGTACTAGAGGAAGGAGGTGATAGAGAGGAGGCGGGAATTGAAGGAGGAATCAATGTTGGGAGGAGGCACTGCTGCAGAAAGACGAGGCGGAAGAAGAAGAAGAGAGACTACGGAAAGTATGAAGAATCTAGAATTGATCTAGGTTAGCAGAGATTAGAGGCAGTGTCAGGAAAATAGCCCAAGATAGAGAGATTTTAACATCAAGAGGAGGAGGTTGGAGGAGGGTAGGGTCAAGAGAAGGAGGTTTCAGGGGGGTTGGGGGAGGGTGAGGTAAGGAGGAGGAGGGTTAGGGGTTGGGGGAGGGTAAGGTCAAGAGGAGGAGGTTTCAGGAGGGTAGGGTCAAGAGAAGGAGGTTTCAGGGGGGTTGGGGGAGGGTGAGGTAAGGAGGAGGAGGG
>NW_014578342.1:13858-16198 GCF_000485595.1 Priapulus caudatus
ACGCGTTCCAGGACGCTCGCTTCACGTTCTCGACCCGCATGAAGCATTTTATGCAGGCTGAGGGTTGTGCGCACTGCGTTCTATAGAGAAAGAGAGGAGGGTGAGCAAGAGAAAGAGGGTGCGAGAGAGAGGGTGAGAGAAGAGAGAGAGAGAGAGAGAGGGTGAGAGAGCAGGGGAGAGAGGAAGAGAGAGAGAGAGAGAGAGAGAAAGAGAGAGAGAGATGAGAGAGAGAGAGAGAGAGAGAGAGAGAGAGAGAGGGGGGAAACTAGAGTAAAGATCATATCTAGATAGATAAGAGTAGATAAGATAAATAGATAGATAGATATGAATAGATAGATAGATAAATAGATAGATAGATAGATAGATAGATAGAAAAGACGAAGAAATGAGTGAACAAGAGAGCGAGAAAGAGAAGCGCTGGAGGGGGGAAGGGATATCTAGAAGCTAAAGCCAGCAGCACATACTAGACAATAATAACGACGCATGCAATGATGTCCCATGATCCAACACCACCTCCAAGCCGGCTCCCCTCCCACCCCCTGACCTTGCCTTCTCCTGACCTTACCCTCCCGCAAACCACCCCTGATGAACCTCCCTGCCTCTTGACCTTAACGCCTCTCCCCAAACGCCCCTACCCTCCTCCTCCTGACCTTACCCTCCCCCGAACCACCCTGAAGCTCCTTCTCCTGACACTTACCCTCCCCTCAACCCCCTGAACCGTCCTCGCTTCTTGACCTTACCTGCCCCAACCGCCCTACCCTCTTGCCTCCTGACCGTTACCTCGGCCCACCACCTGAAACCTCCTGCTCCTGACTTTACCCTCCCAACACCGCCTTCTACCTTTACCTATATATCCACCTCCACCTCTCTTTCTCTACCTTTACCTATACATCCACCTCCACCTCTCTTTCTCTACCTTCACCGATGCGTATATCTCTACCTCTGACTCTCTGATTCTACCTATGGCCCTACCTCCATCTCTCTTTCTCTACCTTTACCTATACCTCCACCTCTCTTTCTATACCTTCACCGATGCGTATATCTCTACCTCTGACTCTCTGATTCTACCTATGGCCCTACCTCCATCTCTCTTTCTCTACCTTTACCTATACCTCCACCTCTCTTTCTATACCTTCACCGATGCGTATATCTTTACCTCTGACTCTCTGATTCTACCTATGGCCCTACCTCCATCTCTCTTTCTCTACCTTTACCTATACCTCCACCTCTCTTTCTATACCTTCACCGATGCGTATATCTTTACCTCTGTCTCTCTGCCTCTATCTATACATATAGCTCCACCTCTCTGCTTCTACCTATCCATTTCACAATGCTCTGTCCCACCATTAGACTGTCATTACCACTAGCATGGTTCCTGTGCCCTCCCCCTAGAATGCTCTGCACTGGTCGGAGTGGGGGCCAGTCTAAGGAATGCAACCCAGACCACTCCCAGCCATGCCTGAATGTTATACTATATGTTTTTAAATTGACTACGTCACGAATTTTCTATGGCGTATATTTGTGAAATTTTTATTGCAATTTTTCACATTAAACGTAAGTACTATTCGAATCTAAATGCATCCTCAAATTCTTACCTGATAAGGTTGTTTCTCAACTAGTAAAAAATCTAAAAAAACCTGGGCGATTTGATTGGTCATGACATTAATTGCTTGCTATGGGCTATGTATGAGTATTTGTTCACATTGAACAGAAAGCAAAATATGAAGTATAATGCAGCAATTTAACCATAAAAAGTGAACAGAATCACTTACATTTTGTAAACAAAAGTGGACATCATTTTTTTTACTTTTACTAATTACAGTGACGTAATCACTTCAACAGTACGATATATAGCTGAATCTATGAGTGTCCCGTACTAATGAGTATCTCAGAATCTATAAGTATAATACATCAAGCGAAACATCGTACTAATTTGTCTCATCGTTGAACTATATTTTACCGAGTGCGAAATTAGGATAATGAACTGCACGTTAAATTAATCATCGTCTCGAATGCACGTCGAGCGAAACATAAAAAGCATGATATCTGAAATTACATGATGATAAACTCGTTGTTATCGTTAAACTTCACGTTTTACCTCATATTTCACTGAACGTAAAATTCGAACCGTGTCCCGCACTTTAAATGAATTATCTATCATGTAAAATTCTGACGACTTTAAATTGAAATATCGTTCCAAATATTATCGAAGTAGACATAAGATCTGATATCAAACCCGATATTAACACTGAGATTAATCCGATCATCGATACTGCAGCTATTTCTCTCTCTCTCTCTCTCTCTCTCTCTCTCTCTCTCTCTCTCTCTCTCTCTCTCTCT
>NW_014578342.1:16357-20429 GCF_000485595.1 Priapulus caudatus
CTCTCTCTCTCTCTCTCCCTCTCTCTCTCTCTCTCTCTCTCTCTCTCTCTCTCTCTCTCTCTCTCTCTCTCTCTCTCTCTCTCTCTCTCTCTCTCTCTCTCTCTCTCTCTCTCGCTCTCTCTCTCTCGCTCTCTCTCTCTATGCGTACCCTGCTCACCCGCGCCTCTTCTCTACCTGCAGGGGCAACAGCCGCAGTCCTACGATGCAGGGTAGCCCTACGCTGTACGGAGAGACGCTGAACCAGAGCCTGCAGCAGGCGCTAGCCGAGAGCAACCTGCCCCTCCTGAACAGCGCGGCCACCCCCGCAGAGATGCACCTCGCAATGGACCGGTCCAGCAACGACTCGATGCCCGAGGACTTGTGAGTGAACGCGCGCGGGGGTGGGGGAGGGGGAGGCGCGGGGAGTGGATGTGTGGGGAATGCTACGATTTATGTCAGGGGGTTGCGTGTCGTTTTAGGGGTGTCTCATGTCGTGTTGGGGGTGTTTCGTGTCGTGTTGGGGGTGTTTCATGTCGTGCTGGGGGGTTGCGTGTCGTGTTGGGGGTGTTTCATGTCGTGTTGGGGGTGTTTCGTGTCGTGTTGGAGGTGTTTTCGTGTCGTGTTGTTGTGTTTCGTGTCGTGTTGGGGGTGTTTTGTGTCGTGTTGGGGTGTTTTGTGTCATATTGGGGTGTTTTGCGTCGTGTTTGGGGTGTTTCGTGTTGTGCTGGGGTGTTTCGTGTCGTGTTGGGGTGTTTTGTGTCGTGTTGGGGGTGTTTCGTGTCGTGTTGGGGTGTTTCGTGTCATGTTGGGGTGTTTCGTGTCATGTTGCGGTGTTACGTGTCGTGTTGGGGGTGTTTTGTGTTGTGTTAGGGGTGTTTCATGTCATGTAACCTTTCTTCTACCCTACCTCCCTCCTATCCTCCTTCCCGCTCACCTGACTTCCTTCTATCTCTCCTCCTCACCTGGCTTCCTTCTCTCATGACTTCTCTCTTTCTCCTCCCCCCTGCAGGAGCACTGGATCCTCGGACATGCACATCAAGCAGGAGCGCGACCACGCCGAGAGGCTGCGTCGCCACGGTTACGACGCCGACAGCCACGCCTACTACGGAGCGAATGGAGGCGAGGAGACTAACGACGATGACGACGACGCGCCCGTCTCGTTAGTGCAGCGCATGGAGCCGCCGCGCCCGCGCTCGCAGTCTCCCGTCGTCGAGGAGCCAGCGGGTAACGAGCGCACAGCATCCTCATCCTCTGTTGCCATGGTGCAGCATCCTCATCTGCAGAATAGCATCCTCCTGTTGCCACGGTGCAGCATCCTCATCTGCAGAATAGCATCCTCCTGTTGCCATGGTGCAGCATCCTCATCACAGCATCCTCATCCTCCGTAGTGAAGCATCCTACGTTGTCATGGCACAGAATCCTCATCTGCAGAATAGCATCCTCCTGTTGCCACTGCCGATATATATATATATATATATGTATATAATATACGATATATATATGTGTATAAAATATTATTTAATATAATAATCTAACACATATATATAAGATATATATAAGATATATCCTAATGCCATATAATATAATATCTAACGCATATATATATGATATATCTATATATCTATACAGAAAAAACGTAGTAACGTGCAACATATCTAACATCTTCTGTCGTTCCTGTCGTCTTGCAGGAGAGTACCCTCAGCACCCGGACTACCAGCGCATCGTGGGGGAATACGTACACCCCACCGAGTACCCCATAGACGACCACGTAGAGGACGAAGAAGAAGAGGAGGAGGAGGAGGAGGAGGAGGAAGAGGAGGAAAGATCCCTGGGAGAGAGGCCAGGACCGGGGGCGGGCATCCTGGAGGAGGCGGCGCTCGGCGAAGCGTCGTAGTCGCCGGAAAGCTGCGTCGCCGCGGCGACAACGACGAGCGCGAGAGGAGATGTGCGCGCGTGCGAAGACGACCCCCGTGAACTTTGAACTTTGAACTTTGAATGAACCCAGTGACCATTTTGTTCGGGATGTTGTGTCGGATGCGATCCACACCTTTGTTTTCGTTTTGCGCGAGCTTCGTAAGGAAGGAGGAGAACCGTAAGGGATGCGATAAGGAGCTCTGTAAGAGAAGAGGAGCACCGTAAGGGATGCAGCAAGGAGCTCCGTAAGGGATGTGATGATGAGCTCCGTAAGGGATGCAGTAAGGAGCTCCGTAAGGGATGCAGAGAAGAACACCATAAGGGATGCAGTCAGGAGCACCGTAACGGATGCAGAGCTCTGTAAGGAACTGATGAGCTCCGTAAGGGGCAGTAGGGAGCACCATATAAGGACAGTTAATGCTCCATTATTGGACAATGCATGACAACGGTTAGAGAGCGGCAAGAGCTCCCTAAGGGAGAGGTGTCGGCCGCAGAAAAGGGGGACGAAAGGAGCTCGGTTAGCGGTGATGCGACATATATGTGCGACTCCGTTTTTGAATTTGGAATTTCCGTAAAGAAGTGCCGGCAAAATATGATGCGAGCTCCGTAAGGGGGCAACGGAGCTGAGTAAGAAGAAAATAGGAGCTCTGTAAGTGGGCAGCGGGAGCTGAGTAGGCAGCCATTAGGAGCTCCGTAAGGGGGCAACAGGAGCTACGTAAGCAGCCATTACGGGCTCCGTAAGGGGGCAACGGGAGCTACGTAAGCAGCCATTACGGGCTCCGTAAGGGGGCAACGGGAGCTACGTAAGCAGCCATTAGGAGCTCCGTAAGGGGGCAACGGGAGCTACGTAAGCAGCCATTAGGAGCTCCGTAAGGGGGCAGCGGGAGCTACGCAAGGGAGGCGGACGTGGCGAGGCGGAGCGATGCACGTCCGTAGCCCAGCGCGCGTGTGCTTCCCCCGCTTCCCGAGACTCCCCGCCCTCCCTCCCCCACTCGCGTCTCGCTTGTAAACCTTCAAAGGTCAGAATCTTCCCTCGCGGACTGTGATAGGTGATCACTAGAGCGGCGGCGACCGTCGTGGCGTGCGTACGGCTCCGCACTGAAACCCAACCCTGTGTGTAGAAAGAGGGTATCCCTCGATCATCGTGTCGTAGGTCTAGTTAGAATTGTTCGTTCATCTTGTGTCTCTCTCGCATCTGCCATCATGTGTGGGAGGCCATGTGCATATATATATATATATATATATATATGTATGATGATGATGATGATGATGATGTTGATGATAATGATGATGATGGTGATGCTGTTATATATGTGACATGTGCGTGCGTGTGCGCGGCGCGCATGCGTGAGTTTTGTGAAGTTGTGTGCGCGCATATGTGTGCGTGAGTGCATCCTGGTGTGCGTGCGTGCGTGCGTGTGTGCGTGCGTGCGTGTGTGCGTGTGCATGTCTTATGTGCGTGTGGATATGTATGCATAAGGGCCTGTGTGTGTGTAAATCTGTGCGGGTGCGTGCGCGTGCGTGCGTGCGTGTGTGTGTGCCTGGAATCGAGAAATCTCCAGCTCGCATCTTTCTCGGCTGGACACCCATGTTGCTGGAGTCTGCACGCTATATACCTGCATGCATGTACGTTCAGCCTGAACCCCAGCGATGCGTACCTCTCTGTAGACGACGACAGACACACCGCCTCCTCCTCCTCCTCCTCCTCCTCCACTCCACTCCTCCTCCACTCCTCCTCCTCCTCCTCTACTCCTCCTCCTCCACCCCTCCTTTACTCTTCCTCCTCCTCCACTCCTCCTCCTCCTCCTCCACTCCTCCTCCTCCACTCCTTCATTCCTCCTCCTCCACTCCTCCTCCACTCCTCCTCCTCCTTCTCCTCCTCCTGTAGACAGACACTCCTCCTGTCCCTAGTCCTCCTCCCTCTGCACGGCCACCGGCACCTCCTCTCTCCTCCTCATCCCCTTGCGCGACCACACCTCCTCCTTCTCTTTCCTCCCTCTTCTCATTGTGGCATTGCTGGCAGATGGTATCAATCAAAATGAACATAAGCAGTGATTGTTCCATAGCATGACCATAGCGAGAGACAGAGGAGAGAGAAAAGAGAAAGAGGGGGAGAACGAGAGAGAGAGAGAGAGAGAGAGAGTGAGATAGAGAGAGAGAGAAGAGAGAGAGAGAGAGA
>NW_014578342.1:20439-21840 GCF_000485595.1 Priapulus caudatus
CCCACTCGCGTCTCGCTTTTAAACCTTCAAAGGTCAGAATCTTCCCTCGCGGACTGTGATAGGTGATCACTAGAGCGGCGGCGACCGTCGTGGCGTGCGTACGGCTCCGCACTGAAACCCAACCCTGTGTGTAGAAAGAGGGTATCCCTCGATCATCGTGTCGTAGGTCTAGTTAGAATTGTTCGTTCATCTTGTGTCTCTCTCGCATCTGCCATCATGTGTGGGAGGCCATGTGCATATATATATATATATATATATATGTATGATGATGATGATGATGATGATGATGATGATGATGATGATGTTGATGATAATGATGATGATGGTGATGCTGTTATATATGTGGCATGTGCGCGCATATGCGCGGCGCGCATGCGTGAGTTTTGTGAAGTTGTGTGCGCGCATATGTGTGCGTGAGTGCATCCTGGTGTGCGTGCGTGCGTGCGTGTGTGCGTGCGTGCGTGTGTGCGTGTGCATGTCTTATGTGCGTGTGGATATGTATGCATAAGGGCCTGTGTGTGTGTAAATCTGTGCGGGTGCGTGCGCGTGCGTGCGTGCGTGTGTGTGTGCCTGGAATCGAGAAATCTCCAGCTCGCATCTTTCTCGGCTGGACACCCATGTTGCTGGAGTCTGCACGCTATATACCTGCATGCATGTACGTTCAGCCTGAACCCCAGCGATGCGTACCTCTCTGTAGACGACGACAGACACACCGCCTCCTCCTCCTCCTCCTCCTCCTCCACTCCACTCCTCCTCCACTCCTCCTCCTCCTCCTCTACTCCTCCTCCTCCACCCCTCCTTTACTCTTCCTCCTCCTCCACTCCTCCTCCTCCTCCTCCACTCCTCCTCCTCCACTCCTTCATTCCTCCTCCTCCACTCCTCCTCCACTCCTCCTCTCCTCCTCCTCCACCTTCTCCCCCTTCCTCCTCCTCCACCACCTTCTCCCCTCCTCCTCCACCACCTGGCCCTCCGCTACCTTCTCCCCCTCCTCCTCCTCCTCCTCTCCCCCTCCTCCTCCTCCACTCCTCCTCCTCCACTCCTTCATTCCTCCTCCTCCACTCCTCCTCCACTCCTCCTCCTCCTTCTCCTCCTCCTGTAGACAGACACTCCTCCTGTCCCTAGTCCTCCTCCCTCTGCACGGCCACCGGCACCTCCTCTCTCCTCCTCACCCCCTTGCGCGACCACACCTCCTCCTTCTCTTTCCTCCCTCTTCTCATTGTGGCATTGCTGGCAGATGGTATCAATCAAAATGAACATAAGCAGTGATTGTTCCATAGCATGACCATAGCGAGAGACAGAGGAGAGAGAAAAGAGAAAGAGGGGGAGAACGAGAGAGAGAGAGAGAGAGAGAGAGAGAGAGAGAGTGAGATAGAGAGAGAGAGAAAGAGAGAGAGAGAGAGA
>NW_014578342.1:21850-29294 GCF_000485595.1 Priapulus caudatus
ATCAACTGCCACTGCCCCTGCCACTGCCATGAGTAACATATGTTCAGAACTTGTCACTAAAAAATCTGTTAAACTATTTCGATTACTGAATAGCTTAAGTCTAAAAACGGAACTCAATGAAAAACATGACTTTGCATTTGATAGAGTAACGATGTACACACGGTAGCTAGACAACTTGACGTTTTACACAATGTGCATTTATACAACAGTTCTAGCATCAATGATTTACACACTTACAACTTCTGTCAGCCTGACGAAAACCTCGTACATAAGTGGGCACGCGCTAGTACTCAGGAGTGGCAGTGTTTGCAGCTTCTCAATAAATGGTAGTTGGTTGCTCGTGTCTTGTCCTGGGCTCCTCTCCTGTCGTGGGTCTCCTGTCCTGTCCTGGGCTCCTCTCCTGTCGTGGGTCTCCTGTCCTGTCCTGGGCTCCTCTCCTGTCGTGAGTCTCCTCTCCTGTCCCGGGTCTCCTGTCCTGTAACCACATCAAAGACAACAATCTAACACGCCCTCTAGAGGCTTTATAATACATAATTTTAATGTACCATATTTACTCGTGTATAAGACGCATTCGTGTATAAGTCGCACCCCCATATTTTGCCTTGAAAAGTTGGAAGTGAATGAATCCACAAAATTTAGGAAAATGTAGAAAAACCCGTGATGTAGATGAAAGTCAATGCCAAAGTTCTTTCCTAGGATCAAGAAAGGAATTACTCACTGTAGGGTAGAGCTAGTATGGAAAATTAGCATGCAAGATGTTTGAATTACCAAAAAATTAGCATGCTCCAATCCCAGCTTCATGACCTAGCACCTTGGCACCAATTATTCCTCTTCTCTCTCTGATATGCCTGCAATGACAATGCATGAAACACATACAGAATGAACGGATAACAAATAATCTAGCTTGCACCGGTATTTATACCATAGATAACCCACCAGCTATAATAATTATTACGTTTTAATCTTGATTTAAAATTATAAATCAGTCTACATATTTCTACAATTCAATAGTCATTTCTAAATTAAATCGGTCTTAAACATTGTCAATTGGTTCCAATTTATGTTTTTCATAGGAACAGCTGTGTCCCTACGTCACTGACAAGATGACATGTGGACAGCTATATGTTGCAATCATTATACTCGTACTCACCTTGCTCAATACCTGGCCACCCAACACACAAGTCTTCATAACCAATGGTGATATGTGAAGTATCAGACAATGAGCAGACTGGGAAAGGAGAAAACACTGATGTTGAGTGGCAAAGTTAGGTACCCTTTAGCCACACCAGATCCTTGACACATCCAATAGGATGAAAGAAGGATAACAGCCGTTGCCATCTTCATAAATCCGACGTGGAACCAAGATGTGCAGTCGTCGCACGCCATGGTTTAATGTAAAGTCTTGCCCACCTCCTTTTTCTTCGTCTTCGTCATCGTCGTCGTCGTCTTCTTTTTCTTCTTCTTCGCCTTCTTTTTCTTTCTCCTCCTTCTTCCTCGAGATGATTTTAAACACCTGCAAAAGTTGGTATGGACGTTATACCCTATGGTGTGATAGATTAATGTTAAGTATCTGACTAAAAGCTAGTAGCTATAGCTTGTTGCTTGACCACCAATGGTTTGAGAGGAATCGATTAAAAACACACCGGATGTGTAGCACTGCAGCACTCCATTACCATCAACAAATTCCACATTGGACAGAGCGAGGTTTCTGCTCCACAATGTACCAGACATGTTAAGTCTCACGCATTGAGCGTGAGACTCACGCATTTTGGTCAATTCTCACGCTCTCACGCTCATCTCTGAATTTCTCACGCAAAAATCAAAATCAATAAATAAATAATTAAAACCCCCTATTTTCAGTCCCAAATATGCAAAGCCTATCCCAGCCTGTACATGCCAATACATGTACCAGCTGTACAATGTGCCAGTACACACAGTACAGGCGGGCGCGGTAGGGGGGCTCAGAGTCAGGTGGTTCGACTGTAATCATCTGTAATTCACTTCCGCGCGCATATCAACCAATGGGATTTGGGAGGTATGCAGGCCCTAGATACAATGTCAATAATGTAACCCAAACACAGGATAGGGTTACAATGCGAGCCTATGATTTTCTGTGGAGGAACCCCTGAGTGAATCACTCAGGGCGGTTTGCTGGTGCGTTTTCAGAGACTAGAACTTCCAAACTGGGTTTATTCTCAACACGAACCTTTCTCCGCTATCCTGGAACTTACTATGTATCACAATACTCTGTATTAAACTAATAATTATATAACCTGTTACAAAAATTCGAAGCGACGAGCAGCGATTCTTCCAGCGCCATTTCTGTTGACCTGTGACGTACGCATTCCCAATGCGCATAGCGTTCGGCTAACTTCGTCATGACGTCATGACTGACAGCAGGCATCCCATGATACATTCGATCTTGGAGTCGAAGTTAGCCGAACGCAATGCGCATTGGGAATGCGTACATCACAGGTCAACAGCAAACTCCATGCAGCGCCCCCCTTCACACACTCAGGTTACCACTGCCACAAGGCTAGCACTATTTTTCAAGTGGGCGGAGCTTGCGGCAGTCTAGGATGGCCCGGCATTTGGCTCCGATGTATCGTGGCTGGCGAATGCTGTTCTCGATATATGTGGCAAGCGAATAATTGGAAATGAGTTTGACAATAGAATAGTTTTGAAATTGTTGTTTGCTGTTTTACCGGATTTATTCTCTCAATTCTGCCAATAACGAGTTCATGCATTACACTAATGCTATTGGATATAAAGCATGTTACTCAAATATGATCTCAGCTTGTTTCCTGGTCGCAGTCAAATCAGTCTAAAGCTTTAGGTTTACATTATTCTGTAATATATTATGTATGATAATGCATTTGTGTTTACGCATTTATTCTTAATTTGTGCGTAGTTTACATAAAATCTGATCTTAACTTGTTTACCTGGTATAAGTCTATTGCTGTCCTTCGATGTTGAGCTTCTCATTTACATTTTGTGATATAAAAACGGTAAAAGTTTTACGCACAAAAAATGTTGTTGTTTTTTTACTTGATAAGGCACTAAGCAGTGCTCGTTAGTTTGGATTAATTTGTCCAATTAGTGTAGTAAACTTCTCCAAGTAGGTTTGCTTGAACAGCTGCAAAACATGCATATCACCGTAAGTTCATCGTATACATATATTTCAAATTTGGCATTTTGTGCCTAAAAATCGCTCATTACCATTAGCCTTATACCATTATGCAATTCAGTCCTAGATGATAACGTAGCCCCTAGCAGTTGCACTGTGTGTGAACAGGCGCTATGACTCGATTGAGTCGATTCTAATACGTTTCTGTAGTCTGACTAATTTTCCATGGGCGAATCCATCATTTAATATTGTGGTTACTTTACTCCAGGATGTTTACTTAATACAGTAACGCTATTCCATTCCGATTTTTGAGGCTCAGCACTAATACATTAACACAATTATGATCGGAAGAGATTGGGTATATCCTTTTACGCCAAGAAATTTTTAACAAGCAAATAGTGGCCTTTGCTATCCCAATCCGCCCACCCCGCTTATTAGTCCGACTGGATAAAGTAGCATAGTAGGCGAACTTTTTTCAATGAGATTAGTTTTAATATGGTTTTCTGAGGCTTATCATCATGCAGCTACACAGAGGAATTGCACCGAACCATGTGACTGAAGATAAAAATAGACTGCTGACGTTTCTCGAGAGTGGTGCAGTATCAGTAAAACTCGCATAAGTTTTAAACGTTTCAGACCAGCATGTTTAGCGACTTTACGAAAATGACGACATACCGCTAAAGTATCATTTTCAATCGACTTATATGCTAGGGGCCTCATCGCTCCACACACGACGTCCTCGTTCGCCCGACACACACAAGCAAACATGAAACAATGCGGGTCTCGCGATACATCAATTGACACTGCTGCCTGGCCACGTACGAGCTTACGGGCCTAGCCGGGGCAAGCGCGGCACACGCGGCTATCTGCTAAGCACCCTCTGTTGATTACATGTAACTTGGCACATTGCAGCGACATTTGCGGGCAACGGTGCTGCCAAATTTTCTTGGAACACATGCTGTAAAAAATACGGTAATTCACGCAAGGCCACTGGGGGCTCCTTAGAACGAACTAGTTAGTGTAGGGCAGAATTTCCAATGAGTCACGTATACTTATATGATACATCTAGATTTACTACATTACACAACAGACTCCTGGCATATGTCAAATCCTGGAGATTCGACAGTAAAAATCACAGTGTTGTAGTCGAGTCCATCACCCCCGCGAGTCCCGAGGTCCGAGTCCAGCATCGCCCGAGTCCGCCGCACCCGAGGTTCCGAGTCCAACCACTCGAAGTCGAGTCCGCAGTCAGTTCTTGATAAAAAAAAAGGGCCGGGCACAGACCGACGAGCGCCACTCACTTCTAATGTATGTGTTGTTCAAAAATGGGTGGGGGGGGTGTTTCCTGTCACTTGCTTTAGCATAAAATAGGAAAGTACCGATAAAACTTGCATAACGTCGACACTTTGGACCAGCAATATGGGCTGGGCAGCGCGCAGATACGACGATTAATTAACCGCCGCGGCCTGTGTACATTATTATGCCGCCGTGGGTTGAATACGAATGATGCGCGTGAACTCGGCACCCACCGCCGATTTAAAGCCGCCCGGCGACAAACAGCATCTAGACTTGCTATCGTATGTAGTGGCCTGCCGAGCACGTCTCGACCCGACGTCCTCGCAGTTCGACGTCCGAGTCATTGCACTCGAGGGCCGACGACGGCGAGACCGAGACCAAGGAAAACGGTCTCGAGGCCAAGACCGGTCTCGAGACCTACAACACTGGTAAATCAGGTGGTATCTTACTCTGGACTCACGTTAATTTCGCACCACTCACGCGAATTGTTCATTACGTACGCCATCAGCATTTCTGATGACGAACTTAAGATTGGGAAAATACTGTTTTGTATTACATGGGACGCTGTCTGAAGCACGCGATTTCCACATAATTGACGGCTTATAAATGATTGATCTTATGGCGGTGGGCTTATTCTGTATGTAGGCATTAGAGCTATCCAATGGCATTATCTAAATAGAGAAAATCGAGACTTTGACATCCATGATGACTTATGCGAATTGACGAGTGAGACGATGACGATCGACTTATGCGAGTTTTACTGTATTAGATATCTCACTGACTGTACTTACCTGATAAGTTTATTTTCAAAAGTTTACAACGTTTACACTCTTTATAGAGGACTCTCCGAATATTTGCTAACTTTCGCAAAGAGTTCCTTGTTTGAACAGTATGCCGCGTTCGGATTGTATTCATGAGCAATTCCTCCATTTACGTTTTAGCCGACTGAATTGCGCTCCAACAATCTGATTAAGCCTCCAAAACGATCAGCTGATATGACGTTTGGCACAGTAACTGAGGAAGCGCGCATATGCTAATGGAAATACTTACTAGCTACTAGCTCTAGTACTATAGGCCCGACGATAGCTGCGGCATATAGGGCCGATAGCACGCACTATCCACGGGCTATATCAGGGGACTAGAGCCTAGTAACTACTAAGACTAGTACTAGTATTACTACACTAGTACATAGCCTCAAGAAACGTCTTTGCATAGGCGTTAGAAGACGCTGTGTTGGTCGGCGTTATTACAAATAGTAAACTACTACTACTAGATTAGATAAGCCCCGCCATGAAAACACAACTAGCGTTCACAGAATTGAAATTTCCTACCTATTATAAGGTATTATAAAGGCAAGACAGGACACTTTTTGGAGCATTAATCACCCATTTTTGTAGTTCAGACTCAATAGCTCATAGCGGTTCAAGGAATAAGAAAACATGGGCGCCCATTGAACCTGTGTCATTATTCGTAAACGTGGGGGTAGCACCTAATAAAATCGACAGGGTACCTGGTGTATGGTGTTCTTTGTTCATTATCAAACCGATAAACAATGATGTAGTTAACAGGAAGTGTACGAAAAAACGCTCGATAGCGCTTCTAAGGTTCGTAGCAATATCTTGACGCAATTTATCAAACTGAAAGTATGCCATTCAAGTATAAATTACCCGGTAACTTCGCGGTATAAAAACGACATCATATTTGTTTACCTCAGCATTTATTCCCCTGTTCTCTGTCCTTTAAAACAAGCCAAGATCATTCTTCTGTGTGCTTGCATATAGCAGACGAGTAAAATCTAAGTTGATTAAGTTCACAAAAACTAGTCCAATTTCAGATAGTTTCGCCATGCGCGGCGAATGTAAACATGTTGGGCACTGGCACATTGTGTTCCGCGGCGCTTTGCGATGAGGGATAGATCGACTAAGCTAATAGAAAAAATGAACCGTTCTACGAGTCTCCGTAAGGCATAGCCACGGCGTAAACTGAATAATAAGTTAATATAAGCCTGTTACAAAAATTCGAAGTGACGAGCGGCGATTCTTTCTTCTGTGACCCAAACTCCAGCGACAGATGGCGCTCTCGCTCAATAGGCTCAATCTACCAGGGAGTGCTATATTCAGGCCGGTACGGGAGATTAGCGGTACGCATATAATTTGCTAATATATTGACTAATCGTGCGTCAATAAACTCAATATCACAGAGAGTATAGCTAAGACATGTGTCTTATAGGTATCTATAATTTTAGAATTTAATCATCTGTAACAGCCCCGCGCAATATATTTGCTAATATTGACTATATCTACTTCTATACTATATTCGTATTACTATAATACAAGAGTATACTATATATTCTATAATCGTGCCGTCAATAAACTCATATATTCACAGAGAGTATATGAATTCAAGCCGGTACGGGAGATCATTTGCATAATATATTCTAGATACCTATAGACACATGTCTTAGCTATACTCTCGTGAATATTGAGTTTATTGACGCGCGCGATTAGTCAATATATTAGCAAATATATGCGTACCGTAATCTCCCGTACCGGCCTGAATATAGACAGCTCCCAATCTACCACTGCCACCAGATGGATTTCGGTTTACAATTTGTAACGGTTTTTTACTACAAGTTTTACAGCAGGCACGTTACTCGTATCTATGTAATAAGATTTTGGACTAATAAAGTTGCAAAGATATTAAAAATCCGACATTATTTTTATGAGAAATTTGAATAAAATAGTGATACGAAAAGTGCGCCCAATTTACTACTTTCAAATCATTACGCTGCTTTACTTAAAACTAAGTTTCACGTGTTTATTTAATATTTATCATAAATTTTCGGATGCTTGCCAATATACCTAATTCTCGAACATTGTCTTTGATGCATTTTTGGCGTATTCAGCTTAAAACATCTAAATTTGTCCGCACCACAAACATGCAAAATAATAGAAATTTTGTAATGTTCTGTTCGACGGCGACTTCGCGGCCGTTGGATTGCCATTTGCTGGTTTTCCCTGG
>NW_014578342.1:29319-38012 GCF_000485595.1 Priapulus caudatus
AGACGAGAGGAGGAGGTGGGTGGGTGGGTTGGTGGTTGGGTTGTGGGAGGAGGCCATCGTCCCCGCCCCCGCCGCACACCACCCACGCCCCCTCGTCGCGGGAGAGTAGACACGGCATGCTCTATATAAGAAACTAATATACAAACGTTAACGCAGATACAAATGACCGGCCGCGGGGATCGCCGGAAGCGCGCGGGGGCGGGTGGGGGAGGGGGCGGGGCGCGGAGACGCGGGGTGGGGATGGGGGGGGGCCGCCAAGAGGCTGCGGGAGGCGATGGTGGGGGTGGGAGGCAGTCCGGGTGTGGCGTTTCGGCATAAAAAAAAAAGTTCTCGGGTGTCCGTCGGACGCCGGCGCCCCCTACCGGCCCGGTCCGACGAACGAACCCACCGCAGTCTCACTAATTAACAGCCTAATTAGCCGAGGACGCCGCGTTGATTGCTTCTCCAAGAGAGAGAGAGGATGCGGGCAGGATGCTGGAGGTGGGCGAGGCGGGGGTGGATGCTGGGTAACAGGGGGGCGATCAGGATGGCGGGGAGAAGGCGCGTGCGGCTGGGTCGGTAGCTGGTTTAGGATGTTGGGATGCTGGGATGCTGTGGCGGATTTGATTCTCCGGATCTGACGGAAAGATGAGGCAGACGCAGTAAGGATTATCGATCGACTCGCGCGCGATCGTTGTACAAACTACTTGTAGATACTATAATCTATAAAAAAATAGCTACTCGAAAATATAGAACCACCCCTCCCCGCCCGCCCTCCCACCACGCCTCGGGCGGGAGATATATGCGGTCCGTCCCCGCCACCCCCGAGCCATGCACTCTAGCCTTCCTCCTCCAGGTTTTCCTCCTCCTCTCTTCCTCTCCATCCTCCTGCTACTCCTCTCCTCTTTCCTTGTCATCCTCCCTCCTTTTCCTTTTCTTCATCTTCATCCTCCTCTCTCCTCCTCCTTCCTCCCACTCTCCTTCTATTCCTCCTCCTCCCTTCATCTCTTCTCCCTTCTACACGTCATAATATAAGGGTTAAAGGCGGAGGTCGACTGACCGCGATGTCACAAGCAGCGACACGGACGACGCCGAAAATCGAAGGAGGAGCCTGGAATATATTAATACTTGCACTCTCTCTCTCTCTCTCTCTCTCTCTCTCTCTCTCTCTCTCTCTCTCTCTCTTCTCTTCTTCTCTCTTTTCTCTCTCTCTCTCTATCTCACTCTCTCTCTCTCTCTCTCTCGCTCTCTCTCTCTCTCTTCTCTCTTTCTCTCTTTCTCTACTCTCACTTCTCTCTCTCTCTCTCACAACACCCACTCTCTCTCTCATCTCTCTTTCTTCTCTCTCCCACTCTCTCTCTTTTCTCTCTCTTCTCCCTATCTCACCTCTCTCTCTCTTCTCTCTTTCTCATCTCTCGTCTCTCTCTCTCTCTCTCTCTCCCTACTCCATCTTCTCTCTCTCCTCCCTCTCTCCCCTCTCCCTCACTCTCTTCCTCTCTCTTTCTTTCTCTCTCTATCTACACTCTCACTCTCTCTCTCTCGTCTCCTCTCTCTCTTCTCGTACTCCCCTCTTATCTCTTTTCATCTTTCCTCCATGTCTCTCGCTATGGTCATGCTATGAACACAATCACTGCTTTATGTTCATTCTTGATTGATACCATCTGCCAGCATATGCCCAATGAGAAGAGGGGAAGGAAAGAGAAGGAGGAGGTGTCGGTCGGCCGAAGGGAGAGGAGGAGAGAGGAGGTGCCGGGTGGCCGCTGCAGCAGGGAGGAGGACTCAGGGACAGTGGAGGATTGTCTTGTCTTACAGGAGGAGGAGAAGGAGGAGGAGGAGTGGAAGGAGGAGTGATGAGGAGACATGAAGAGTGGAGGAGGAGGAGTTGGAGGAGAGGAGGAGGAAGTTGGGAGAAGGAGGAAGGAGTAAAGGGAGGGTGGAGGAGGAGCGGAGTAGAGGAGCGAGAGAGGAGGAGTGGAGGAGGAGTGGAGTGGAGGAGGAGGAGGAGGAGGAGGAGCGGTGGACCTGGGTCTTCGTCGCTCTACCAGAGAGGTACGCATCGGCCGTGGGGTTCAGGCTGAAACGTACAATGATGCAGGATATAGCGTGCAGACTCCAGCAAACCATGGCACAGGGTGCCAGCCACGAGAAAGATGCGAGCTGGCAGATTTTCTCGATTCCAGGCACACACACACGCACGACGCACGCGCACGCACCCGCACAATTTACACCACACACAGGCGTTGATGCATACATATCCACACGCACAATAAGCATTGCACGCACACACGACGCACGCACACACGCACGCAACGCACGCCACACCAGGATGCACTCAGACACATATGCGCGCACACAACTTCACAAAACTCACCGCGATGCGCGCCGCGACACGCACGCCATGTCACATATGATAACAGCCATCACCATCATTCGATCATTATCATCAACAATTCATCATCATCATCATCATTCATACATATTATATATATATATATATATGCACATGGCCTCCCACACATGATGGCAGCTATGCTCTGAGAGAGACACAAGATGACACGAACATTCTAACTAGACCTACGACACGATGTCGAGGGATACCCTCTTTTCTAACACACAGGGTTGGGTTTCAGTGCGCGAAGCCGTTACGCACGCCACGACGGTTCGCCCCGCTCTAGTGATCACTATCACAGTCCGCGAGGGAAGATTCTGACCTTTGAAGGTTACATAGCGAGACGCAGTGGGGGAGGCGAGGGCGGGGAGTCTCGGAGCCGGGGCGAAAGCACACGCGCGCTGGGCTACGACGTTGCATCGCCTCCGCCTCGCCAGCTCCGCCTCCCTTGCCGTAGCTCCCGCTGCCCCTTACGGAGCCTCCTAATGGCTGCTTACGTAGCTTCCCGTTGCCCCTTACGGAGCTCCTAATGGCTGCTTACGTAGCCTCCGTTGCCCCCTACCGGAGCCCGTAATGGCTGCTTACGTAGCTCCCGTTGCCCCACTACGGAGCCCGTAATGGCTGCTTACGTAGCTCCTGTTTGCCCCCTTACGCGAGGCTCTAAATGGCTGCCTACTCAGCTGCCCGCTTGCCCACGTTACAGAGCTCCGTATTTTCTTTCGTTACTCAGCGTCCGTTGCCCCCCTTACGGGAGCTCGCCATCATTATTTTGCCGGCACTTCTATTACGGGAAATTCCAAATTCAAACGGAGTCGGCCACATATTATGTCGCATCACGCTACCGAGTCCTTTCGTCCCCTTTTCTGCCGGCCGACCACCTTCTCCCTTAGGGGCTCTTGCCCCGCTCTCTAACGTTGTCATTGCATTGTCCATTAATGGAAGCCATTAACTGTCCTTATTATATTGCGTGCTCGCCTACTGCCCCTTACGGAGCTCATCATTCCTTTACAGAGCTCTGCATCCGTTACGGTGCTCCTTGACTGCATCCCTCTTATGGTGTTCTTCTCTGCATTCCCTTGACGGAGCCTCCTTACTTGCATCCCTTACGGAGCTCATCATACACATCCCTTACGGAGCCTCCTTGCTGCATCCCTTACGGTTGCATCCTCTTCTCTTACAAGCTCCTTATCGCATCCCTTACGGTTTCTCCTCCTTCCTACGAAAAGCTCAGCCCGCAAAACGAAAACAAAGGTGTGGGATCGCATCCTACACAACATCCCGAACAAAATGGTCACTGCGTTCATTCAAAGTTCAAAGTTCAAAGTTCACGGGGCGTCGTCTCGGCACAGCGCGCACATCTCCTCTCGCGCTCGTCGTTGTCGCCGCGGCGACGCAGCTTTCCGGGCGACTACGACGCTTCGCCGAGCGCCGCCGCCTCCTCCAGGGATAGCCCGCCCCCGCCGTCCTGGCCTCTCTCCGCGGGATCTCTCCTCCTCTTCCTCTCCTCCTCCTCCTCCTCCTTCTCATTCTTCGTCCTCTACGTGCGTCGTCTATGGGCGTACCTCGGTGTGGGGTTACGTATTCCCCCACGATGCGCTGTAATCCGGGGGTGCTGAAGGCCGTTACTCTCCTGCCAAGACGACCAGGAACGACCCATGAAGATGTCAGCGGTGTGTGTAGATGACAGGGTGTGGTTGTAGTTGACAGGGGCGTGTGCGTGTTAGTGCACAGCGGCGTGTTGGTGTTAGTGCAGGGGCGGTGGTGTAGGACAGGGGCGTGTCGCTGTAGTGCACAGGGGCGTGTGGGTGCTAGTTGACAGGGGCGTGTTGGCGTGTTAGGTCACAGGGGCGGTGTGGCCGTAGTGAACAGGGCGTGTGGGGTAGTGAAACAGGGCGCTGTGGGTGCTGTGACAGGCGGGGTGTGGTGTAGTGATAGGCGGCGTGTGGTGTTAGTGACAGGGCGTGTGGTGTAGTGACAGGCCGGCGTGTGGTGTGTAAGTTGACAGAGGCGTGTGGCGTAGTAGACAGGGGCGTCGCGCGTTTTTCTCTCGTGTAACCACGGTTAACTGCGTGGAGTTACGGTCGATTTTTGTACACAAGTGTCGTTGTGTTTTTTTTTCTTCCGACGTCGACGCTTCGTCGATCTGTCGCCGGATCGAGCGAACGTTGCGCTTCTCGACGGAACGCTCGCGCGCTCTCGTGCCGCCAGGCGTGGGATATTGAACCGGAAGCAGTAGTCTGCGTGTTTGCCACTAGGGGGGGCAGCGCGAGCGCGAGCGTTCCTGGCGAGATGTCGCTCTTCGTTGCGTTGCCATGCCGACGTCGGAGTAGAGCCTCTACTGTTGCAAAACCGTATTTCGTGCCATCCGGCCGGTGGCTCCCCCGCGCGGCGAGCGTGCGCGTCTCCCCGGCAGCAGCAGGGGGCGCCGTTCGAGCGAGCGCCGACCGCATTGTCTTCTGTAAATATCGTCGTCGCCGTGGCGACGCACACGCGTATCGCGTATGCCGTATATTTTACTCTCTCCTCCGCGCACGAAAAATAAAAGCGAATTTTATCATGTTTGTATAACGTGTTAATGCGCCCCTCGGGCGGCGGCGGCAGCGGCGAAAGAAATGCCGAGAGGGGGCGCCAGCGTCGGGGAAAGCTCCGCGCCGAATCTCGGGTGATCCGCGGAAAGCAGAGGGCGCATCGCCGGCCTCCCACCGATCGCGGCCGCAGGGGCGCCCCCTGCTGGCGCGACGCGCGTCTCGTGTATTTTTCGGGAGTCGGCCCCGCGGCGGCGGCGGCGGCGCCCACGTAGCAATAATAATCAGGTGTACATGTATATTTAATGTTACGGACCAAGACGAAAGACATTTCCCAATAAAAGATGACATTTAGAACGTGCGAGTCGCCTGTTTGCCACGCAGTTTATTTCTGGCATGCCAGCGCCATCTACAGTGTTTTTTCGTAACAATTTCGCTAACAAAGACGCGCTATTGGTCGATCATCTATTGGGCAGATGCTGCTTACAGGTTCGAACGATATCAGACTACTATGAATTACAGATGATTAAATTTCTAAAATTCTAGATACCTATAGACACATGTCTTAGCTATACTCTCTGTGAATATTGAGTTTATTGACGCACGATTAGTCAATATATTAGCAAATATATGCGTACCGTAATCTCCCGTACCGGCCTGAATATAGACACTCCCTGGTAGATTGAGCCTATGAGCGAGAGCGCCATCTGTCGTGGAGTTTGGGTCAACAGAAGAAAGAATCGCCGCTCGTCACTTCGAATTTTTGTAACAGGTTATATTACTATTATTAGTTTAATACAGAGTATTGTGATACATAGTAAGTTCCAGGATAGCGGAGAAAGGTTCGTGTTAAGAATAAACCCAGTTTGGAAGTTCTAGTCAATGATAGAGAGCATGTCCAGTAATAAACATCATCCTATCCTATCACCGTCCTGGACATCATCTCTATCCTTGAACCGCCCTAGCTGCGAGTCCCTGCGGCTGCTTGAACCGACGAGTGGTTGCTCAGTGACCAAACTTTATCATTGGAGAAAGCTTACCTCGTAACTATGGAATGTCTTATGTCTCCCCACTTTTCATAGCGAGTATCATACAGCAAGAAATTGGTTTAATTATTTGTTTTAATGTTTTAAATTCACTGAAACATAACAAACGTCACGCCATTTTATAAAGTAGTCGAAGCGCCATCTTTAGGTTCATATAGGAACTAAATATTAATTTTCAGCCAAAACTTTTTCACCCTCCCCAAAGCACAAAATGTGGATATACGGCTATAATACGCGTTTTTACAGTCATATAAAATAACACATACATACGTACACGCGAACGGACGCGCACTCCTTTCCGTTCTCTGCTCTTACTCTCACTCCTTTCCCTCAGTATTCCCCTCCCCCTCTCGCGGATAGTATCGCCCACGGCATGTGTGCACGGTGAAAAGTTAGCACAGGCAATTGGCTGGTTTTCAGCCTCAACTTTTTCACCCCCCCCCCAAAACCACAAAATATAATTATACGGATATAATACGCGTTTTTACAGCCACACAATCACACATACACGCCCACTCATGGACGCGCACACGCGGGTATGGTTACACGCACGCGTGCGCGAGGGGGGGAGTAAGGAAGTGAGCAAGGGAAAGAAACGGAGAGATGCGAGGGGAACAGGGCAAGAGAGGGCGGGCAGGAAGGAGAAGAGAGAAAGAGCAATGTATATATTTATCCAGAGAGACATACGGATCTCGAAATGGTAAACGCGTCCTCTCGAGTCGCGATAGCCGCGAGCGTCGCGGTGGCGCCACCTGGTCCCGTTCGTCAGCGAGAGAAGGTTCCAGCTGGTACGTATCAGCCGATGTACGCGAGTTGCTTATGTTAGAAGACTGGCTTCGCAGTTCACGTAGTCACCACCAGATGTCGCCGGCATCACTCCGCGGCAGATACAATTATGTGTCTGAGTGCTTGTATGTATACACTTACAAAGAAAGGAAAAAAACAAGTCGGTGGTAAAATAAAGCTCTGTTGGTTCTTTGGTTTTATTGCAGTTATGTAGGGTGCTCTGGGAGGGGGTTAAAAATGTTTTAGCTCAAATACGGCCATTTGCCTGGTTAAGGTTCACCGTGCTATCGTTGCCGTAAGCAATATCATCCGATAGAGTGGAGTAAGGAAGTGAGGAAGAGGGAGAAACGGAGAGAGAAGAGTATAGGCCCCCTATATATCTACATCTATATAGCCCGAGAAAGAGAAAAATTGCGAGAGAGTGCGTGAGTGCGTGTACGCATCTCCCTCTTAACAATGACAACACACAATTACAATTGACAATGACAACACACAATGACAACACACAATGACAACACACAATGACAACAGTCAATGACAACAGTCAATGACAACACACAATGACAAGAGTCAATGACAACACACAATGACAACAGACAATGACAACACACAATGACAACAGACAATGACAACACACAATGACAACAGACAATGACAACACACAATGACAACAGTCAATGACAACAGACAATGACAACACACAATGACAATTGACAATGACAACGTTAACAGACGACGACGACGACGATGGTGAACATTCTTCATTGTCATTCATCGTTCGTGAACTCCAAGGAACAACGACGACGGTCGATCGTCCGCCTCCGACGAACAAACGTTCACGTCGTAGCGCCCCCTGGCGTGGCATCCGTCGCGTGGCGCCCCCTGACGGTCACAGGCTGGACGGAACCTTGTAGACAGCCGTCGTTGCTCCGTCCTTCACTTGGATCAGAATGTTCCTGCGAACAACGATAACAGAGCAAGAGAACCTCCCAGGCGAGAACCTTCCATGCGAACACGTGCGCACGAACACACAAACGCTCAAAGACATTCACGAAGCGAGCGAACATGCACATATTCAAACATAAATTATAGCAAAGGTTTACCTGCCCGGCGGTCTTCGACATAAACAAAATTTATTTTATTCATAAACTATATAAATAACTAAATAACTAAATATAAATATATATGAATATATATATTTATTTCTGAGCGGGATGTCTCACTGCTACTGTCCACTTGTTTACGCAAAGTCAGGAATGAGAAAAGAGAAGGCGAGAGAGAGAAAAAGATTTTATGAGGAGTTTTTTCAAACGTGTATTTGAATGCGCGCGTGATTGCTCGTACGCATGCACATCGCCCTCTTCATTCCTCCCTCCCTCCGCCCCTCCCTCTTTTCTCTCCTCTTATCTTCTGCCTCCCTCTCTCTCCCTTCCCCTCAGTCTTCTCCTCCCACCCTCCTTCAAATAATATCGCCCACGACCAGTCGAGCATGACAAATTTTCACAAGTCAAATAGCTGTGTTTCCACCTGAACTTTTTCACCCCCTCCCCATTGCACAAAAAGTGGATTCACGGCTATAATACGCGTTTTTGCAGTCACATACATACACATACATACACGCGACCGGGCGCGCACACGCGGGTATGGTCGCACGCACGCGTGCGCGTGTATTATAGGCGTAAATTCACATTTTGTGCCTCGGGGAGTGAAAAAGTTTGAGCCGAAATACGGCCATTTACCTGCAAAAGTTTTTCCATGCTCGACTGGTCGTGGGCGATACTATGCGCGAGAGGGGAGTAAGGAAGTGAGCAGGGGAAAGACAAAACTGCATGCAGCGCCCCCTTCGTACAACTCAGGATACTATGAATTCAGCCAGAGCGAGAGCGCCATCTGTCGTGGAGTTTTGGGGAAGACATGGAGAGATGCGAGGGAAACAGGGCGAGAGAAGGCGGGCAGGGAGGAGAACAG
>NW_014578342.1:43083-46991 GCF_000485595.1 Priapulus caudatus
CATCGCTTCATCGTTTGTAAAATCGGCTGGTGTGCGGCGGCCTTTAAGTCTACGTTCGTACACAAGTGGTTTTACAAGATTCAACACGTGTCACGTGACTGACTCAGACTATGAGTATGCCATGTGCCTGACACCCCCGAGACGAGTAAGCGACAAATCGCCGAACGAATTAAACTTACATTTATACCCAATTTAGCCAACTAAAAGCAACTAAACCTTACGTGTCATCAAGTACTTTGTCTAGTGCTTCCTCCATACTCTATTTTTTCGTTTTTACTGCATATATTTCGCGCTCGTTGCTAATATTTGAGGGAGCAGAAATGACACAAACCAAAAAAAAAATTGTTGTTTTGCCTACCACGTGAAAACTTTCCATAATTCACCCGTAACACCTATTATATTTTAGACGGGTAAAATTAAGTAATTACCAATGGCACTGATGGGTGTCTTTTAATAATATCTCTATTTTGAATGTTTTCCTACGTCATATTTCCTTTTATGTGGTGAAATCTAACTATGAAATCGCTCGGCATCTCTTCATACAGGCACGAACCAGACCTCTCCGTGACTCCGTCTATCTCATGTGTTACGATCGGAGACTAAGTAAACAACAACAACAAGAACAATCGTCGAGAAAAACCACACGTTTCGTTTTATGGGGGGTCCAATACGGTGTCCTTCTGTCCGTCAGTCTTTCACCTTCGCGTGATCTCTCTGCTGCGGGCACGATTGCTTGAAAACCAATAAGGTGAGCTACTAAAATCAGGTAATAAAGAAATCCGGGTACAAGTAGCGTTTACACACCCATGTCCTGAGTTTGGTTAGGGTTAGGGTTAGGGTTAGGGTTAGGGTTTTTAAACCTGGGGTTGTCAAATAGGAATGGGCCGAAATCCGGAACTGCGGAAGACTCCGACGCATACACAATTAAAAAATTCTTAAAAAAGTTTTGGATGAAACTGAAAGGAAGTAGATCGCTCAATGAATAAATGAGAGTGTTATGCCAAATAAAAAGTGGATCGTCGTCTTTGTTGAAAACTGTCTCGTACTTTTACTATGCAGTATTCCGAGTATATATTGATTATTGTATTGTGATCTTCTGAGACTGAGTATAGTATTAGTAATTAGCATTACTATTACTCACTGTATTACTATTACTATTACTATTAGTTGTTTTAGTTTCTCCTTGCAATGGACTTCGCAGTCAACTACGCTGCATATATATCTATATCTATATAGCCCGAGAAAGAGAAAAATTGCGAGAGAGTGCGTGAGTGCGTGTACGCATCTCCCTCTTCATTCCTCCCTCTTTTCTCTCCTCTTTCCTTCTGCCTCTTATCGGTTAAATACGCACACACGCAGACAAAAACGCACGCGCGCACACACGCATACACGCTCGCACACACGCATACACGCTCGCAAGCACCCACACACATGCGCGCGCGCACACACCCACCGCACGCACACGCGCGCAGTTGTCTCTCCCTTCCTCTCAGTATTTTCCTCCCCCCTCCTCCATATAATATGGCCAACGAGCAGTCAAGCATGAAAGATTTTCACGAGCCAAACGGCTGTGTTTCTACCTGAACTTCACCCCCCCATTGCACAAAAAGTGGATTTACGGCTATAATACGCGTTTTTACAGTCACAAAATCACACATACACACACGCGACCGGGCGCGCACACGCGGGTATGGTTACGCGTGCGCGTGTATTATAGGCGTAAATTCACATTTTGTGCCGCGGGGAGTGAAAAAGTTTCGGCTGAAATACGGCCATTTACATGCAAATGTTTTTCCATGCTCGACTGGTCGTGGGCGATACTATCCGCGAGAGGGGAGTAAGGAAGTGAGGAAGAGAACTAAACGGAGAGGCAAGAAAAATTGCTAGAGAGCGAGAGAGAGAGAGGGAGTGAGAGTTACAGAGAGGGAGAAGAGTGAGCGAGAAGACGAGAGAAGGATTAACAGACAAAAAGAAATAAAATAAAAAAAGGAGAGGAATTGCCAGGTGCACAAATCGACAGTCTCACTCTATGTGAGGTTGTGTTGCTGGCATAACGGTTACAACGCTAGACTGCTACCTGTGAAACTGGAGTTCGAATCCAAGAAAATTCGGTGCTGAAATATTTTCTAACTTTGATAAAAGATAATGATTCTTTTAGTGAGGAATAACTATTTCGATACGATGTTCAAAAAGCAAGTTCACACTAAAACACTCCAATGCGACAGACAATACAAAAAGGCGAACAGTTCCGTGCTTCACTTATGTACAATTATATTTCGTACTTCTGCCTTTTTTATTATGACAACAGACTAACATAACAGCCAAGATACATTCGTCGATTCGTTTTCTTCATCGCCACCAGGCGGCACCACTACCACAACAGTGTTCTGCATTGCTTTTCAATGTGGTTTCGGGAACGAAAAAAAATCCATCTACATCGTATTTTCGTAACAATTTCGCTGACGACAATAATTGATTGGTCGATTTGGTCGGCAAACGCTGCCTCCAAGTTAAACCGATAGTAGACTTTATATTCTTATAAACTCTCTATTACAAATTCTCTCTGACGATACCAGACAATGACAACAGACAATGACAATTGACAATGACAATTGACAATGACAACAGACAACAACGAAAATGACGACGACAACAGTGAACAATTCTTCATTAGCATTCGTCGTTCGTGAACTCCAAGGAACAACAACGATCGGTCGATCGATGGCCGTTCATCTGCCTCCGATGAACGAACATTCATGCTGTTCGTGGCGCCCCCTGGCGGTCACGGGCCAGACGGAACCTTGTAGATAGCAGTCGTTATTCCGTCCTTCGCTCTGATCAGAATGTTCCTGCGAAGAGACGAACAACAGAGGCAATTGTAGTGCGAGAACCACCCGAACGCACGAACACATACGAACACACGCGAACATGCGCATAGACTGGCTCACCCAGAATCGCTCTCCAGACAGACAATAGGTGGCGCCTCTGCATTCGCTTCCAGTGCCTTCGCGTGATTGGCTAGCGTCGCTATGAGTCCAGAACTGTGAGCTGGAGCATTGCCTCTAGCTACGAGATAAACAACAGAAGCACATAAATGTAAACATAAACGCATAAACGTAAACATAAACAAATGCATAAACGTAACATAAATATAAACGTAAACATATAAATGTAAACATAAACGCTCAAATAAACATCAATTAGCAACCCTCGACACTAACGGTTGTCCGATTGCACGGGACAAGTGTCGGACAAGTTATTCTCTTGTCTAGTTGCCCGATCGGACAACTGAAAAATTCTAGTTGTTTAATATTCCTAACATCCTTTGAGAGAGGGCACTATCGCACCACGTTCTGACGTCAAACGTTTTCAAAGGTCGCTGAAAAAAGCAGCCCGCGACACCCACTGTTACCATTACAGATTTATTCAGAGCGGCAGCGAGTACCTAGCTAGCTCCCTGGCCGGGGCGACATTGATTGATGTACTGGGCGAGGGGGTACGATTGTTTAAAAGCGACTTGGGGCATGTTCATTACTGAATATGTAGGGGGTGGGCATCGCTGGGATGAGAGGACGACAGCAAAACTCTTTCCTGGGATTGAGGGAAAAGTTGCAAGCGGGAATGACACACAATGAGCGTGCCGAATTCAATTCAGCGTGCGAAAAATTCCGAATTCCGAAACGTGTCTGGTCCCAAGGGTTTCGGATAATAGATTGTGTACTGTATTATATATACGATTGACTCATGCATCAGGAAATCGTGTCATGAACTAGCTTACCTCCGAGGCATAATCCTAGTTTATCAGTACATAGCACCCCTGTCACTCCCGGCATGTTCATCCTAGAAAACAACAACAACAACAGCAGACGCTAGTTAAAATGGATAAACCTCGCAACAAAAAGCCTACA
>NW_014578342.1:49692-54184 GCF_000485595.1 Priapulus caudatus
AACTAACTCGGGTACATATCTGTAGCACCTGTTACGACAACGACCCTTCGTGCCGTAATAGGCGTAAATAGTGAGAAGGTTGTCGTGCATTTTGCACGACAGAATTCACAGGTTTTGTCTATGGAAGGCTATTGGGCCCTAAAATAACATCAGAATAAAAAAAAAATTTAGGGCACAATTTATTGGTCTAGTACCAGCGTGTACGTATATCGATAGATTCGATACCTCTTCTTATTATATGTAGTTATAGCTTCGAACGTCTTCAATGTGGTTTCATTTATTTACACAGCCAATTGTCTATCTATCACACGCTGTAAACGCGAACAAAAGGCAGCTTGCTCTGAGACACCTGTTGGCGGGTTTCGGCAGGGATTTGCAACTCGCAAAATCGCGCGTGCTTCTACGTGTGAAATTAATAGCGGGCTCCGGACGCACTTATAGAAGGTCTTTTTCGTCGTTTGTCTGGAGCCGAATCTAAGTTGAACTTTCGTTTTGGCGGCATTTTGGAAAGTTTGGCAATCTGATCTCAGGGAACTTTGCGAATTGCCGACAATTTGCTGTGTAAATCAATGAAACCACGTCTGACGTTCGAAGCTTATAACTACATAATAAGAAGAGGTATCGATACACAGTAAAGTGTGAGGACAAGATGGGTGCACAGCGCTAGTTCTGATGTCATTTCTATTGAATTTTACGTAATAAATCATAGTTAAATATGGGCATGAAAATGTTGAATTTCTTGTGTTTCGAGCGATTCATACTCTATTACTATTAGTATTAAGTTACCAGTGGCAGTATTATTATTCACTCCTACTGACATTGTTACTGACCTAATATACTGTTACTGTTACTGTTAGTGTTAGTGCGAATTGAGACTTACACATTCACAAATTTCATAAAGAAACTAAGCAAGACCACAATAAATACGACTAGGTTAGTGAATCTATCTTCTATCTTATCTTATCTTATCTTAGTCTACGTACGTTCGTACACAAGTGGTTTTACAACTCCACACGTGTCACGTGACTGACTATGAGTATGACATGTGCCTGACACCCCCGAGACGAGTAAGCGACAAATCGCCGAACGAATTAAACTTACATTTAATGATTTATGCCCAATTTAGCCAACTAAAAGCAACTAAACCTTACGTGTCATCAAGTACTTTGTCTAGTGCTTCCTCCATACTCGATTTTTTCGTTTTTACTGCATATATTTCGCGCTCGTTGCTAGTAATATTTGAGGGAGCAGAAATGAAACAAACCAAAAAAATTGTTGTTTTGCCTACCACGTGAAAACTTCCCATAATTTACCCGTAACACCTATTATATTTTAGACGGGTAAAATTAAGTAATTAGCAATGGCACTGATGGATGTCTTTTAATAATATCTCTATTTTGAATGCTTTCCTGCGTCATATTTCCTTTTATGTGGTGAAATCTAACTATGAAATCGCTCGCCATCTCTCCATACAGGCACGAACCAGACCTCCCCGTCTATCTCATGTGTTACGATCGGAGACGAAGTAAACAACAACAACAAGAACAATCGTCGAGAAAAACCCACACGTTTCGTTTTATGGGGGGTCCAATACGGTGTCCTTCTGTCCGTCAGTCTTTCCCCTCCGCGTGATCTCTCTGCTGCGGGCACGATTGCTTGAAAACCAATGAATAAGGTGAGCTACTAAAATCAGGTAATAATAAAGAAATCCGGAACTGCGGAAGACTCCGACGCATACACAATTAAAAAATTCTTAAAAAAGTTTTGGATGAAACTGAAAGGAAGTACATCGCTCAATGAATAAATGAGAGTGTTATGCCAAATAAAAAGTGGATCGTCGTCTTTGTTGAAAACTGTCTCGTACTTTTACTATGCAGTATTCCGAGTATATATTGATTATTGTATTGTGATCTTCTGAGTATAGTATTAGTAATTAGTATTACTATTACCCACTGTATTACTATTACTATTAGTTGTTTTAGTTTCTCCTTGCAATGGACTTCGCAGTCAACTACTCTGCACGCCACACCATATCAAAACTCAGAATCTTCTCGGACTGCCAAAGCGCCATTCTCACTGTCACGCCCCCCAAACAAAACGACAATTACACTTACCTCGAACATCCAAGAAAGAGTTAAGCAGCTATACACAAATAACATCAATATCGACATTTGCTGGGTAGCAGGACATGCAGGCCTGGCCGCAAAAGAACTCGCAGATGAAGAAGCGAGCTATTAAAGAAGCGAGCTATATAAGAAGCGAAGAAGGCAGCCCTCGAGGCCGCAGAAATGGTTAAATCTGAAGACCACTCTCCGCTTTCCTTCTCCGAAGCCAAAGGAGAAATCAAGAAAGCCTTGGTAGAGCGATGGCAGGGTTCATGGGACAGCTCTGAAACAGGCAGGTATTTTCATCGTCTGGAGCCAAAGGTAAACGTAAGCAGCGTTCGCAGCCTCACCAACCGCAGAACGGAAACCAAGCTCAACCGGATAAGAACTGGACATACAAAACTGAAAGACCACATGTTCAAGATCAGGGCAAGCGATAGTCCCCTCTGCGACTGTGGACTTGCCAACGAGACCGTGGACCACAAGATCGTCCATTGATCACGACTCAGGGTTAGCAGGGAGAAGATGACCGACACGATCGATCTAGGGTATGTGAAGACCAACACCAACCCAAGCCATCGGACAATTGACATTGCCACCCTTACTGGGGAAAACAAGAATCTAACACCAGAGATGGATGCCATCATCAAACAGGCCCTCTCCAGATTCCTGTCTTCAGGAGCCCCTCCCAGTAATCTAGCCACAGACACTCCATTGTTAACCAAAAAAATAATAATTTACCATTCACGAGGAAAAACACTGGAAGCTAACGATACAAAGCGTGTATACATTGTGACCGTGATGATTACCTCGTGTAACAGGAGGATTAATGAATAACAACAACAACAACAACAACATAGCTGCAATTATTTGGTTGGATATGTGGTGAATTACAATGTAGGCCTACATGACTGTATTGATCTAGTGATGATTTAAAAACTCCTTCGGTGTTGTGCCTCGTACTTTGAGGACTAATCATTTACTAGTATATGATTGATGTATTGTTGTGGAGTGTTAGGATGTCACTCGTGACGTAGTGTGCAGGGTCTGAAATTAACGCGAGTCCAGAGTCAAATACTGCCTGATTTACTGTCGGACTCCCTGATTTGACATATGTGGGAGTCCGTGTGACTCCCTGAAAATTATACTATACTAGTTAGTTCCAGAGCACGGCCTCGCGGAATTACCATATTTTTTTAGCAAATGACCCAAGAAAATTTGCCAGACGTGCACTGCAAATGTCCTTTTTGTTAATATCTGCGGTACTGCTTGTATACTGCGGACTGCCTTGTTTTGTTGCAGACTCCCTCTTTTTGATGGTATGGAGTCTGTTGGACTCGCTTGTTCAAAAGTTAATTTCTACCCCTGAGTGTGTGTGATGATTCAGTTGCATGATTGGTGATTTGGTTGCATGATTCAGATGCAGCCCAGTGCTTCCAGAGAGGTACTTGGTGGTGAGCAAGAGGAGAGCACTGTAAGGGGGACTCTTCCTCGACGTGGAAAGAGTAAGTCTTTATCTCGCTATCTCCCTTCCTACCTCTCTTTCTCTTTTCTTCTCTCTCCGTCTCTCTCTCTCTCTTTCTCTCTTTCTCTCTTTATCTATCTTTCTCTCTCTCTCTCTCTTTATCTATCTTTCTCTCTCTCTCTCTCTTTATCTATCTTTCTCTCTCTCTCTATTTCTTTCTCCCTCCGTACCTGTCCCTCTCTCTCTCTCTTTCTCACTCTCTCCCTCTCTCTCTCTCTCTCTCTTTCTCTCTCTCTCTCTTTCTCTCTCTCTCTCTCTCTCTCTCTCTCTCGCTCTCGCTCTCTCTCTGTCCGTCGTCTCGTCTGATCGTCACCTCCTACAGTCATGCCCTCCCCTATCAATACCAATAAAACCATTGCCATAGCAACATCGCTCTAACAAGCGCTCGCTAATCTCGCCACCAGGTCGCGCCACCATGTGGGAGAAGATGACGTGGTTCACGCGCCGCTCGCGCCGCGAATCCAGCGAGACGGCTGCGGCGGCGCCCCCGCGCGGCGATGCGAGTCCCTCCCACCAGGGGGACGCCGCCGCCGCAGCGGCAGCCAATCGTCTGAGCTTCGACAGCAGCAGTTCGAGCGACACGGAGTTGTCACACGTGTCCGCTGTGAGGAAAGAGTTGAGCAGGAGGTAAAGTGGGCTCTCTCTCGCATGCGCGCTGTGCGGGGGGGGGAGAAACACACGAACGTCTCTGCACGTCTCATGCATGAGTCCGATTTGCTCGGTTGTTTGGTAGTCAGTAAAAGGTGGGATCGAATAGTGGATGTGTGCGGCATTATGACTCGGTTGAATTGTGAACTGATGTATATATATTTTTATATTATGAATTGATAATATTCCAATATAATAATTATATTAATTAATA
>NW_014578342.1:55854-58324 GCF_000485595.1 Priapulus caudatus
TAGAGAGGGAGAGGTGGGGAGGGAGACATAGAGAGGGAGAGGTGGGGAGGGAGACACAGAGAGGGAGAGGTGGAGAGGGAGACACAGAGAGGGAGAGGTGAGGAGGGAGACAGAGAGAGGCAGAGGTGGGGAGCGAGACAGAGAAGGAGAGGGGGAGAGAGACTAAGAGAGAGGGGGACAGTGAGAGAAAGGGGTGGAATGCTTCTTGTCCAGGCATGTGTGTGTGTGTGCGTACGTGCCTGCATACATGTGCATGCGTGTGTTTGTTTGTATGTGTGTGTACCGTGTACGTGCCTGCGTACATGTACGTGCATATGTGTGTTTGTATGTGTGTGCGTGCCTGCATACATGTGCATGCGTGTTTTTGTATGTGTGTGTGCGTGCCTGGCACTGCCTGCGTACATGTGCGTGCGTGTGTGTTTGTATGTGCGCGTACATACCTGCGTACGTGTGCTTGCATGTATGTTTGTATGTGTGTGTGCGTGCCTGCGTACATGTGCGTGCGTGTGTGCATGCATGCGCAGAACTCTGTTCTATTCTGGGCCGTGTTACAGATGCTTTTAACAACAAACAGACTGCGGATGCGGCCGAAGCCTCCACACACAAAGCCGCCCTCATCTACAATTCAGATTCGATGCAGATCGCCCTAATCGCGCATCATTTGCATGCGTACGTGATCAACACGCATACAGTTACTGGTGTATATATATGTATATATATATATCTACCTACCTATCTATCTACCTACCTATTTATCTATATATATTATACATTTGCTGGCACAACAAAGGAAGACACGTGTGTCTAGGAGAGGAAGCGCCTCCCTTCTTTGTTCGCCGTAAGGCGCCCATCTCCGCACCGCATCTGATACTCTTCGCTCTCCACTCTCCTTGAAATGCGCACCTCCCTCCTCCCCCTGGCTTCTCCGTCTGCCTTCTCCCCTCGCTCACGCGTGCATATCGCTTCCTTCTCCTTCTTCTCCTCCCCCTGGCTTCCCCCTCTGCCTTCCCCCTTGCACACGTGTGCATATTACCTCCTTCTCCTTCTTCCCCCCCCCTCCCCTCGGAGACTGAGGTGCGATGGCGTCGTAAGGGGGAAGTCTCGCATCTGCATCGCCGCGTGTGCGCGTGATCGCAGCATCCGTGATCGCAGCATCCTCATCCTCGCGAGCACGCGGTCGCCGCGGCAACGCCGTCCGTCGCACCTGCGCGCGTGCCTGCACGATAGAGCGGGGTCGCTGCGTGTGTGTGTATTCACTTTGCTTTCTCACTGTGTGTTGGCGCGTGCGCCGCTGCTGCAGTGTCAGTGTTGCTCGGTTACTGGATCAGTGAGTCAGTGGTTCAGTGTGTGCCTGGATCAGGCAGTCTCTTCGTCAGTGTGTGTATTGCTTTGTCAGTGTCTGAGTCACTAGATTGGTGTGTGTGTGTGTGTGTGTGTTGCTGTGTTGGTATCGTCGGTCGGTCGTTGGTGTAAATATTGGGGGGTCGTCTGCTGACCAGTGAAACATGGATTTGCAGGTGATGCTGCAGTGGTTCACAGAGTTCAGCGAAAACCAGAAGAACTTGATGCTAAAGAAACTGCTGGTGAGTCGCGACGCTAGTAGATCTACTAGTGGTGTTGGTTAAATGGTGATTAATTGTAATTAATGGTGATTGATTGTAATTAATGGTTACTAATGGTTAGTAATGGTGATCGTGTGTATGTGATTTACTGAGATAAATTGTGATGTACATACGATTGCGCTACATTGTTGACGGTGATCGTGTGTGATTGTGTGAACTTGATCAATAGTGATCGTGTATTGTCATGCATACGTGAATAACAATGATCGTGCGTGATCGTGCATAAAAGTGATCGTGCGTACATGAATAACAGCGATTCTGCGTACAATCAGGCGTGATCGTGTGTACGCGATCAATAGCCATCGTTCACACACGAATAATCACAATCATACGCTATCCCTCGACCACGACCTCCCCCACGTGTGACCCTTAACTTTGTGACCCTTGACCTCACTACCTTTGACCTCGCGACTCCTTCCCGCAGGCGAAGTGCGGAGTGTCGCAGATGCACCTGCTGTCGACGTGTCTGGAGCCGGTGTTACACGCAACATGTCCCCCGAACTGTCGTGACCTGCTCTCCTGGCTGCCACCGAATCTCACACATCATATATTCAGCTATCTGGACCCAGGTGCGTGCCGAGGGGAGGTGGAGGGAAGGAGGGTGGGGGAGGGGTTGGCACATTGTGCATGTGTGATGAAAAGTGTTCACATACTCATAAATGCACACATGTACATGTATAAACGTATATGTGTACATTTATAAACATACATGTACATGTATAAACGTATATGTGTACATTTATAAACATACATGTACATGTATAAACGTATATGTGTACATTTATAAACATACATGTACATGTATAAACGTACATGTACATTTATAAACATACATGTACATGTATAAA
>NW_014578342.1:59125-63979 GCF_000485595.1 Priapulus caudatus
ATGTATCTACTATATAATTAACTAATTAACTAATCCATCTCTCTCCTACCCCTCACAGCGAGTCTGTGCCGTGCGTCTAGAGTCTGCAAGTCCTGGCACCAGCTGTCGAACGAGTCGGTGTTCTGGCGACGCAACTGCCACCTGCCAAAATGGCGGCTGTCGTCGCCGTGCGAACAGAAGCAGATGATCAAGTACATGCGGCCGGACGGAACCGTACAGGTGAGTGGTGCCCCCTGGTGAGCGTCGGCGACGCGGTCGGAAGTGTAACACGCGAGATTTTTTGGTCGCGGATTTTTCGGTCGCGATGTGTGTTTGTGATTTCTGATTTTGTGAAGAATTTTGTGCTCAAATTTTAAAACTGGTTTCCAAATGTTTATTAATTGAAGTTTCGTGTGCAATTTCTAGTCCCGCTTTCGTTCTTAATATTATTGCCAGTTTTTCGTCCCAGTTTTGTCTGTAATATAATTTCTGGTTTCGCATGAAACATGTATAAATCTCAGTTTTGCACAAAATATTCATAAAACTCAGTTTTACGAGCATATATATAAATGTCAGTTTCACGCAAAATATTTATAAATTTTAGTTTTGCACGAAATTTTATTCCGTCGCCCATTTTTCGCGTCCATCGTACGCTCCGACGTGACGTCTGTTCGCTTGTTTTCTGTCGTCTCGCAGTGGAAGCGTGTGTTTGCTGAACGATACAGACTGCGCAGGAACTGGCTGACCGGACACTGCAACGTACGCACCTTCGAAGGTCACACCCAAGGTCAGGGTTCACCCTCTCAGCATAGCTTTCCAGTATCGACACTCTCGGCACGACTTTTCTCCGTTTTTAGAGGCTTTTTTGTCGACTGTTTACGACTACTTTTGTTATGCAAGTATACAGGGAAACACAACTGTATTTGCAAGCGCACGTACAGGCACTCTGTTTCTATCCCTCTCTCTCTCTCTCTCTCTCTCTCTCTCCCTCTCTCTCTCTCTCTCGCTCTCTCTCTCTCTCTCTCTCTCTCTCTCACTCTCTTTCTGTCTCACACACAACCACAGACACAGACACATACACTCTCTCTCTCTCATACACACTCACGCACCCTCAACCCGTACACCTGAACTCGTGTCTGTGTCTATGTATGTGTGCCCGTTTGACCCCGTGTCTCTCGTGTGCCACGTGCCGCATGCACTGACCTCTTGCATTCTTCATCACCCTTCCCCCCCGCTGGCTCGTCTGATGTCTGAACCACGTTGAGCGTCGCGATCGTGAGCTGCGCAGGTAATATTACCTGAGTGTGTGACGACACTGTGCTCGTCCCTGATGTCCTACCTGAGCGTGGCGATCGTTACTGCCCAGGTACTATCATTACTTGAGTGTGATGACGACTACTGGCGGTGCTGATGTCGCCACAGGCTTGAGGTACGATGCGTAGCTGCCAGGTTAAATATCTTACCTGAGTGTGTGAGAAATGGCCCGCTCCTGATTGTCCCGACACTTGAGCGTGGTGCATGCGTAGCCGGCACCAGGTAGAATATCTACTGAGTGTGTGACGACATTGGCCCGTCCTGATGTCCCACACCTTGAGCGTGCATCGTAGCCGCCTCAGGAACGAGATGCTTCACTGAGTGTGTGCGACACTGGCGTCCCTGATGTCGCACTTTGAGCGCTCCGATCGTCCACTGGCCAGCGCCTACACTAGTATTACTGAGTGTGTGGACGACACTGCCGTCCTGATGTCCGCACAGGCCTTGAGGTCCCCCCCACGATCGTAGCCGCCCAGGTAACATATTTACCTGAGTGTGTGACGACATTGGGCCCGTCCCTGATGTCCCTACCTGAGCGCTCCCACGATCGAGATGCGCCAGCGTAAGATATACATGAGTGTGTGACCGACAATTGGCCCGTCCTAATGTCCCTCTCGGCGTCGCCGCCCCTCGTAACGGCGTGATCACCTTCCTCATCGTCCCCGAAGGCAGCGGACGTGTCCGTGTGAGCCGGCTCCATCGTCCGACGCGGCAAGCGATGCTTGACTACGCAGCTTGCTCTGCATCCGACAGTGTCCACACCGCTTTGGGTGACGTCACTCCCATGTGTCACTCACAGATCAACTAGTGACCTCTGGATTAGATCGGATTGAACCACTGGGGTGCCGTCACGATTGTGTCATATAGTGTGTCATCACAGTGTCACACGCAGTGACCTCCCTGCATAGATAGATTAAAACTGGCGGGTGACGTCAGCAATTGTTCATATATTGTGTATACGTGTCCATCGTGACCCCTCCTGATAGACTACGACTCACCTGTGGGTCGACGCTCACACTGTTCGATATATATGTGTAATACAGCAGTGTCACACCGCTGCCCCCTCTGATAGGATACGATTACACCGCTGTGCGGTGACGTCACATATGTATACACAGTGTCACACAGTGATCTGTAGATAGAATCACACATTGCGGTGACGTCACAATGTGTGCATACCAGTGTCCACCAGGTGACCTCTGATAGATAGGATCACATCACTGCGGGTGGATTTCACAAAATGGTCATATAGATGTTCATAGACTAGTTGTACAGTGACGCCGCCTCGATAGATAGACTCACACACCTGGCGGGTCGAAGTCACCATAGTGTCATATGTTTCATACCAGTGTCACACAGTGACCGCTGAATAGATAGATACGACACCTGCCGGGTGACGTTCATACATGGTTCATATTCACAGTGTCACACGTGCCTGCTGATAGAAGATTCCTGCACCTGCGGTGATGTCAACATGTGTCATATAATGTGCTCATAACCACAGCTGTCAGCACCAGTGACTACTGATCAGATAGCATCCAAACTGGGCTGACGTCACCATTTTCATATCTTGTGTCACACAGTGACTCTG
Source organism: Priapulus caudatus (assembly GCF_000485595.1). Taxonomy (NCBI): domain Eukaryota; kingdom Metazoa; phylum Priapulida; class Priapulimorpha; order Priapulimorphida; family Priapulidae; genus Priapulus; species Priapulus caudatus. Next base: position 62,010 of record NW_014578342.1, read on the forward strand.
ATAGATAGATCACACACCTGCCGTGGCGCGGGTGACATTAATAGGTAGTCTACGGATGATTATATAGTCCTCATCGCTAATCCCATGATTCAACCCTCTCGACGCTACTGCCGCGCCGGCTCAAGTTAACCAACGTGTTCCCATACATGTGTGACCCAGTGAAGCTCTGCACTCGCCAACCCCGACGTGAAACTTGTGTGTAAACCGTCACCCCAACCCCCCGTGATCCTACAGCGTTTCATACCACCAGTGACTCTGCATCGAGACACCCCCACCAACCTGTGTGTACCGTCTCAACCGTGTCATATTACGGTCATACAACGTGACCTCCTGCATCACAAACCCACGTGACAGCCTGCTGGATAACGTCCCCACTGTGTCAGTATTATAAAATGTATATACACCCAGTGACTCTGAATCGACAAACAGCCACACCTGTGTGTAACGTCATCCCAACGTGTCTATTTTAACCGTGTCATAGACCAGTGAACTCTAGGATCGACACGAACCCACACCGGTGTGTAACGTCACCAACTGATGTTCATATATAGACGTGTCATATAAGTGACTCTGCATCGCCAACGCGCACAGTGAGACGCTGTGTGTAATGTTTCACAACGTGTCATTATTTATAAGGGTCACCACAGTGAACTCGCATCTCGACCACACCCCCACGCTGTCGTGATGAACGTCACGAAACGTGTCCATCATACACAGTGTCATACACCAGTGGACGCTCTGCATTGACAACCCCACAGCTGGCTCGCTCAAGTCAGCCAACGTTCATATTATAACGTGTCTACAAGTGACTCTGGGCACGCAAACGCCACAACTGTGTGTAACGCGTGCCCCCACGTGTCATATCTTCTCAACGTCGTCCATACCACCAGCTGAGTCTGCATCGACCCAACCCTGACACTGTGTGTAACCGTCCCCCCCAACGTGTAATATAAGCGTGTCATCCTCTCGCCCTCTCCCTCGACACAACCCCACAGTGTGTGTCACGTCACAACTGTCATATCCAGGTGTCATACCACCGTGACCCTTGTCATCGCACAACCACCCAGCCTGTCGTCGCTACGTCCCAACACCGGTCATCATCTTCATGACCGTGTTCATACACGTGGGACCGGACTCCGCCGACTATCAAAAACTGTGTATGCCCATGTCCAATCAATCGCGCTCCCAGTTGTGTCATAAAGTCGAGCGCTCTCATTGACAGATCACAACCGTACGTCATTCCAACAGTGATCCCCTTCATCGACAGTCGACGCTCACACATGCCAACGTTACAAACAACGAACCTCGCCGGGCACACCTCACATTCCTCTCCATCGACCCGACGCCCTGAACCTCGACCTTCGACATTGAACACGATGCCTGGAACTCCCGACCCTCCCCCTCGACGCATCTCCTTAACCGCCACTTGACGCTCGCCGCACTCGACCTTGACATTCGGACCCATACCTTGATCGAGCAGCTCATGGGATCGCCTGACGAGGCGGTTGCCCTCACGTTCGGAGGCGCGTACGTGCCGGAGCTGGCCCCCCGGCGCAGGTCGAGCACAGGATCACGGGCTCTCGTTCGTCCCCCCGAGAACTGTTCACACCTTGATCGTGTTAGTGCCGTCGATCACGCCGCTGACGTGCGCGTGTCGTCGAATGTACTACGCCACCGAGATTCCTGTGGCCGGGTGAAGAGAGAAGGGGGTTAGTGATGGTGAGAGAGAGAGAGGGGGGGAGAGAGAGAGAAGAGGGGAGAAGAGGAGAGAGAGGAGAGCGAGAAGAGAGAGAGATGAGAGAGGAGAGAGAGAGAGAGCGAGAGAGAGAGAAGAAGAGAGAGAGAGAGAGCAGAGAGAGAGAGGAGAAGAGAGAGAGAGAGAGAGAGAGAGAGAGAGAGAGAGAGAGAGAGAGAGAGAGAAGAGTCGAGAGAGAGAGAGGAGAGAGCGAGAAGACTGTAAGGATGACGGC
>NW_014578342.1:69004-70759 GCF_000485595.1 Priapulus caudatus
CACTCAGGTGAGTTATGACAATGTCGTCATACTCTCAGGTGTGTTATGACAGTGTGGTCACACGCTCAGGTTAACGAGTGATAGCAGTATTAACGTGGTAGTTTAGTGTAGGCACTGCAACACTGAAATATTATAGGAAAGAATAGCAGACACAATGACAACAGCAATGGCAAACAACGGCATCAAACCACATCATCAGACAACAACAATAACATCAAACAACAACAACGACGACAAACGACGACAACATTAACACCAAATAAAAACAACACCAAAAAACAACAACAACAACAGCAACAAAATAAACAACATACAACAGACAAAGAGCAACAACAATAATGCACAACAAACAACAACAACAAACAACAACAACAAACAACAACAACAAACAACAACAACAAACAACAACAACAAACAACAACAACAAACAACAACAACCAACAACAACAAACAACAACTCTGACCGCGCTTCACTCACGACCCCTCTCTCTCCCGTCTCCGCTCACCAGGGGGCATGCCGGCGCCGTGCTCTGCGTGCAGTTCGACGACACGAAGGTCGTCTCGGGGTCGTCCGACCGCACGATCAAGGTGTGGCGTCTCGCCGAGGGCGCGTGCCTCATGTCGCTCGTCGGCCACCAGGGGGCGGTGACGTGCCTACAGTACGGCGCGCGCCAAATCATCAGCGGTTCCCTCGACTGCAACATCAAGTTCTGGGACCTGACGACCGGACGTTGCACGGCGACGCTCGACTGGATGAAGAGCGAAGGTCACACGGGGGTCGTCAGGTGAGCGTAGAGGTCGTGCAGGGGTCACGGGTTCGTGCAGGGGTTGCGGGGTCGCGCGGGGACCTGACGACCGGGGCGTTGCACGACGACGCTGGATTGGATGAAGAGTGAAGGTCACACGGGGGTCGTCAGGTAAGCGTAGAGGTCGTGCAGAGGTCACGGGGTCGCGCAGGGGTCACGCGGGAACCTGACGACCTGGGCGTTGCACGGCGACGCTCGACTGGATGAAGAGCGAAGGTCACACGGGGGTCGTCAGGTGAGCATAGAGGTCGCGTGGGGGTCATGGGGTCATGCAGGGGGCATCAGGTGAGCATAGAGGTCGCGCATGGGGGGTCGTTGGTTCAGCGCGTGTGTGGCGCGGTTGAGATCATGCATCCCATCGTGAACACCAAAAATAGTTCCGGCAACCTGCCTCCATCACGCTTCCTTGCCTCTTCGTGAGTGACGTCAGCACAGCATCGTCTGTCCCCAGCTAACACTTGTGTCGTCTGCTTCTCCATGTACAGGTGCCTGCAGGCAGACAGCTGGCGAATTCTGAGCGCCGCCGACGATCGAACGATCAAGGTACAGCCGATCGATCAATACACGATCAATCATTTGCCTAGTCAATGTATCGGATGCAATTAAAAATAGATCTGTTATTTTTGACGTTTATATTAAGTGAGGGAAGACCCTCTTGGAACATATTGATGGTTTATTTATGGTCCCCCACTGTCTCAGCCTTCTCTGTCTCAATGAGTCACACTGACCCCCTCATGTCTCATGTCTCGTGTCTCTACAGGTGTGGAACCTTGAGACGGGGGAACGTCTCGTCATTCTACGGATCTCTACTGTCTCACTCTAATCTCTACTGTCTCACTCTCCTCCTCTGTCTCAGTGAGTCACTGACCCCCTAATGTCTCTAACAGGTGTGGAACCTTGAGACGGGGGAACGTCTCGTCATTCTACGGATCTCTACTGTCTCACTCTA
>NW_014578342.1:71803-73522 GCF_000485595.1 Priapulus caudatus
CGACGTTAGCGTAGCGTGTGGAACTGTCGACCGGGTACCAGTCTATATTATACCTAGCTAGCTAAGCCTCGAATCTCGTGTATCTCGTGTGAACGCATTTTAACCGGACTTAGCACCAACTAAGTACGGTACCAGCTAAGCCGTGTATACGTGTGAACGCAGATAATGACACGCCTGATATTGCATGACTCTACACATGATCAGATCTTATTCGATTCATCCAGAGCTGGGGGGGGGGGATTAGCAGTGGATGTTAGCAGAGGTGACAGTAGTAGTGTTTGTCACGTTGTCAACATATCTGTTGCAGTGTCGCATTGTCAACGTAGCACGGCGTCACATCAAAATATCTGTCACGTTGCCTGTATGGCTATGTCACATTGTCAGTGTATCGCGGTGTCACATTGTCAACATATCGCGGCGTCACATTGTCAACGTATCGCGGCGTCACATTGTCAACGTATCGCGGCGTCACATTGTCAGGTTTTCTCACCGTCTGTGTTAGCCTCCTTGTTGTGTATTTGCGGCTGCACAGATGGCAGCACTGTCCAGTCGTCGGAAGGCTGTGTGCGTACATATCCACGTCATGTTGGCAGGTGGCGCCATCTGCCAACGGTCGGCGCGGCATGTTGTTTTCTCTGACGCAGTAGATTTTTTCGGGGGTCCTCACGCCCCGTAGTGCAGAGCTCGCGAAGATGCTGTAGATACTGTGATAGCCACCAGGGGGCGCCGCGATCTCCGCTGAGCCGCGCGCGCTCTCTCCGTAGCGTTTTATAATGTCTAGGTTGTTATTTGTGTGATTGTCGCACACGCGCCGGTGGGGAGGGGTCGCGCAAAGGTCGTGAGAGCGGATTTCACTAACGCCATCTGTTGGCAGTGTGCGATACTAGGATTCGTTCGATCCTTTTCGTGTGTGCGCTTGTGTTTGTATATAGAAGTTGTATTGGTATGGTTAGTGATTGTGTGTGTGCATGTGCGTGCCTACCTGTATGTGTGCGTGTATGTGTGTGTGTCCGTGCGTGCATACCTACGTGTACGTGTGCGTGTGTGTGCGTGAGTGTCTGTGTGTGTATGTGGGGGAGGGGGGGTTGCGTGCGTGCATGTGTGTGTGTGTGTGTGTGTGTTTGCTTGCGTGCGTGCATTAGGGAACTATCTAGGGGTTACAGTGGGAACAGATGATGTTCATTAGAATGACGATGCTGAAAGAGTTAAGATGCTGGGAGAACGAAGAAGCTGGAAGAGTGAAGATGCTGAATGTATGTTCATTAGAATAACGATGTAATTAGAATGGAGAGAATCTGTGTACTGATGTGCTGTATAATAAAGCTGCTGTGAGCATATCAACTGTAATTACATACAGTGTTGTTTACTTGTTTGTGTTTACTCTCTGTGAAGCCAGCATATCAACTATAGTTAGTAACTATGTGTTTTGTTTACTCGTCATGTAACTAAAAAGATGCTGTGAGCATATCAACTATAATTACATACAGTGTTGTTTACTTGTTTGTGTTTACTCTCTGTGAAGCTGCTGTGAGCATATCAACTATAGTTACATGTGTCTGTGTTGTTTACTTGTTTGTGTTTACTCTCTGTACTGCTGTGAGCATATCAACTATAGTTACATGTGTCTGTGTTGTTTACTTGTTTGTGTTTACTCTCTGTACTGCTGTGAGCATATCAACTATAGTTACATGTGTATGTGTTGTTTACTTGTTTGTGGTT
>NW_014578342.1:74698-75421 GCF_000485595.1 Priapulus caudatus
GTGACCAGGAGGAAAGTGTGACGAAACAGGTGTGACCAGGAGGAAAGTGTGACGAAACAGGTGTGACCAGGAGGAAAGTGTGACGAAACAGGTGTGACCAGGAGGAAAGTGTGACGAAACAGGTGTGACCAGGAGGGGTGTGACGAAACAGGTGTGACCAGGAGGAAAGTGTGACGAAACAGGTGTGACCAGGAGGAAAGTGCGACGAAAAAGAAGGTGTGACCAAGAGGTGCGACGAAAGAGAATGTGTGACCAAGAGAAGGTGTGACGAAAGAAAAGGTGTAACCAAGGAGGTATGAGCATGGAGAGGGTGTGACGAAAGAGGTGTGACCAAGGAAAAGGTGTGACGAAGGAAAAAGTGTGACGAAAGAAGTGTGACAAAGAGAAAACTGCCAAGGTTCGCGTGACGAAGGGAAAGGTATTATACCATCACATGATTGAGAAGGTGTGCTTCCGTGAGTAAGAAGAAGGAGGGGCCAGTGTGCCCCAGAGGAAGCTAGAGGAAGGTATATATGTTTCGGTGTAACACTAACCACATGCATAGGTAACCTGTGAGAGCCAGACAAGAGAGAGAGAGAGAGAGAGAGAGAGAGAGTGAGAGAGAGAGAGAGAGAGAGAGAGAGAGAGAGAGAAGAGAGAGAGAGAGAGAGAGAGAGAGAGAGAGAGAGAGAGAGAGAGAGAGAGAGAGAGAGAGAGAGAGAGAGAGAGAGAGAGAGAGAGAGA
>NW_014578342.1:76039-78149 GCF_000485595.1 Priapulus caudatus
CTCTCTCTCTCTCTCTCTCTCGCTCTCTCTCTCTCTCTCTGCCTCTCTCTCGCTCTCTCCCTCTGTTTCTCTCTCTCTCTTCTTCTCTCATTCTTCCTCTTCCTCCCCCTACAGAGGATCACGGACTGACGGAGGAGGACCCCGAGTGGGTGGGAGCCTGGTGGCTTGGCTTCCTCCTAACATCCGTTCTCATCATCATCTCCACCCTCCCGATGCTCCTCTTCCCCAAGAGGATCCCCGCCGTCGCCGGCAAGAGAAAGAACGGAGGAACCCAGGAGGGGAAGGAGAAGGAGAAGGAAAGCGAGAAAAACAGGATGAAGGAAAAGGAGAGGGAGATGTTGAACGAGGCGATGCAGAAGGAGAAGGAAAGCGAGAAAAACAGGATGAAGGAAAAGGAGAGGGAGATGCTGAACGAGGCGATGCAGAAGGAGAGACGGAAGGAGAAAGAGAAGGAAGCGCAGAGAAACGGGGAGAAGGCGGCCAGAGAGGAAGCCGGCACCGACAACGCTGCCTTCGTTCTCGACAGGGACTCGAACCCTACACCCTACGGTTCGTCCTACTGGGACTTGAACCACCGTCCCCGCTCAGCCACCAGCCTCGACATCTCGCGTCCCCCGTCGCCATGGCGACCGAACCGGCGCCCCGTACTGGACGGACCGGAGGGACTGTCGCGGCAGGGCACCGACGTCGCCGCGTCCGTCGACGACGCCCCGTGGCGCCCCCGCGCAGACAGTCGCGGGTCGGGCGTCGCCCTGTGGCGCCCCCGCGCAGACAGTCGCGGGTCGGGCGTCGCCACCGACAGCTACCACGCCGTGCGCGGGGCGCCCTCTAACGCCAAGACGGGCCTCGAGTTGTTCATGCAGCGAAACCGCGTGTCCGCCGCGACGACGGCGGCGCCACCTAGCGTGCTGCGGCCCGCGCGCGACGACAACGACGTCGACGTCACGCGACGGCTCGTCGAGAGTCCGCGCCAGATGCTTCGCGAGATGGCGGCGCTGATGCGCAACCCCGTGTTCGTGCTGACGATGCTCGCGTTTTCGTGCGAGCTCTACCAGTTTCCGCTCTACTACTACTTCATGCCCAAGTACCTGGAGCTGATGTACGCGCTGCCCGCGTCCGAGTCGAGCATCGTCAACGGTGAGCTGTCGCGGACGAGCTGGTGGCGCCGTCTGTCGGTCGTCGCGGGAGTGGTTTGCGATATTGTTTTTTTTTTAGTAAATTCGCAATATTGCATTTTTTTTTCGTTTTGTGTGTTTTTTTTCGTTTTGGTTTGGGGTTGATTTATTTGGAGTTTTTTACGTGTTTGGGTTTGTTTTTGTTTTGTTTGATTTGCTTCTGTGTAGGCTGTATGGTGTTGTTAGGAGCTACATCATTGCAGCAATGTCGTTGAAAGGGCAAGCAACTTATAGACACACTCAAACACACATACACACACAATTATATATATGTGTATGAAATATATATGTATGAAAATAAATATAGAAAAAATAGAATAGTGTTAAATTTTAATGAGTAAGCTATCGACAATTATCTCTCTTCATCAAGCTTGCTGATTAAAATTTAACACCCTACTCTATTTTTTCTACATTTACTTTCACATCTGCATGGGTGTTCGTGTGTTTTTTCTTCTATACATGTATATATATGCTACTGTTACTACAATATGTTAGCAAGCTATTATGACAATAACGATCTGTGAGGCAGTGTAGACGCTCTAGCCTGAAAGCCGATGTCAAAAAACAACTTTCTTTTATTCTCACAGCGCACGCACACACGTGCACACGCACGCACACACACACACACAAACACACACACCCACACACGTACACACGCACGCACACACACACACACACACACACACACACATACGCACGCACGTGGGTGGTGGGTTGTCAATGTGAATCGATACATGAGCAAGATACACTCAGTGTAGCGTGTACGCGTGCGTGTGTGCGCGCGTGTAGGTGTGTGTGCGTGTGTGTGCAGGTGTGTGTGTTTGTGCGTGTGTGTGTGCGTGCGTGTGTACGTGTGTTGGTGTGTGTGTTTGTGTGTGTGTGTGTGCGTGCGTGTGTACGTGTGTGCGTGCGCTGTGAGAATAAAAGAAAGTTGT
>NW_014578342.1:78159-81088 GCF_000485595.1 Priapulus caudatus
TAGTGTGTGTTGTGTGTCGTGTGTGTGTGGGGGGGGGTGGTGTGTGTGTGTGTGTGTGTTGTGCATGCGTGCGTGTGTGTGTGTATGTGTGTGTGTGTGTGTGTGTTGTGTGTGTGTGTGTGCGTGCGTGCGTGCGTGCACCGTGAAAATAATAGAAAGTTGCTTTTTTTGACATCGGCTTGGCTGGCAACAGGGAACAACAACGCGAACGTTGTTAATACTCGTTATGTCCCACATGTACATTAATTCCGTTTGCAAATTACACATCGTGACATGACATAGTGATATACCCGAGTCCTCGAGTAACTATATACTTCGGCCCAAGCTTGTGCTTATAGCACCTCAGATTAGTGGTAATATTAGATTAGTGTAGCACATATGCGAATTTGTGGGGTACCTACCAAACAGGCAAACTATCAATATCATTGAGTTGAAACTTACTCTGCGTTGCCGCTAGTGGCGCTACTACTCTCTTAGATACAATAATGTAACCCAACAACAGGGGTAGAAATTAACTTTTGAACATGAGAGTCCAACGGAGTCACTGCACTCAAAAAGAGGGTGTCTGCAGCAAAATGAGGGAGTCCGCAGTCTGGGGTTCAAAATTAAAGATATTAACAATAAGGCATGTGCTTATTTTTAAGATTCATGCGGTTGCACGTCTGTCAAATTTTCTTTGGACATTAGCGGGAAAAATACAGTAATTCCGCGAGGCTAGTTAGTATGGCAGAATTTTCAGGGAGTCAGACGGACTCCTGCATATGTCAAATCAGGGAGTCCGACAGTAAATCAGGGAGTATTTGACTCCGGACTCCCGTTAATTTCGCACCCTGCAACAAGAGTAGAATCACCCTACTTCCCCAGTGCTGCCAACCCCCAGACTTGCAAAATCTGGAGATTTTTTTTTCACTTCAGGGACCTCATAAAAAAGCACAAAAAAACATTATATAACATTAAAAACAATTAACACTGTATATTTATTTACAAGAAATCCATCGATAGGGTATTGGAAGGCCCAAAGGGTTCAAAAAAACAATCTATGTGTGAAACGGGAATTTCCATGCACGGAATGAACATTGAATGAGTTGATGAACGTTCATAATAAAAGTTTTTTAGCAATTGGACAATAAGAGGATCGCTTGATTGGATGACATTGTTCAGTTGAGAAGGTGGTTCTGATAAATTAGTGAGAAGACCGGTGAAAATCTGGAGATTCTCGGCTCTAACCTGGAGACCTGGAGATGAAGCCCAAAATCTGGAGAGAGTCCAGGCTAAATCTGGAGGGTTGGCAACTTCTCTACTCTTGTTGGGTTACATTATTGTATCTACCACTCTGTGCGCTACCTGCATGATCTTGTATCTTGGCTCCCTCTCGTGTATTTCACAAGGCACTCAATTCATCGAAGTGCAGGGGATTATCTAGAGAAAAAGGAGATTAATGCCACCTCTAATTCTCTAAATATTAGTGTTTCGAACCACGTGAATTTTCCGCACATAATCTAACGCTGGTTTCAATAACCTGTGGTTGTCCCCTCTCCAGCCGTCTATTTGTTCACCATCCTTATATCTATTATAGCTATCACATTTATATAAATGTTCCAAGTCCTCTTTTATATTCTTATTACATCGACTACACCTGTCGTCACTGAAGTTATTTCTAAAGTAACCTTTGAGCTCAATCATGCAAGTTTTACATTTAAATGCAAAACACGAGTCGGCAAATGATAATGCTTTCATATATTCCTTCAATCCGTATGTTTCGATGTTTATCATCTTCATTTTTGTTTTATCTCTATTTTTCAAATTGTCTCGTAATACTAATATTACTATTTTTAAGATGGCATCTTTGACTTGTTCTTCCAGGCTCTTTTTGGTTTTAATCATATCACCTATGCCTATGGCTGTAAATAATATTTTCAGTTCGTACGTATTCATTTAAGATTATTAAAATTTCATTTGCCCAATTTTTTCCTCCCTCTTTGATCTGCTGTATAAATACTCTCTTCATCAATCTATTGTTTTCTAGCTTAACTATATATTGATTATTGTATTTGTAATAGCATGAGTTTTATGTATCCTATTTTATGATGATGTCGTGCACAGAACAGCGACGAATAGGCCTATACCGTATACGCAAAAAGTACTATAGCTAGCAATCCGAAAGAAGAACGTGAACAACCTTCATGATAACCTTTCTCTGGGGCGCAGGAACCAGAATAAACCCCCAGTATATAATAACGCAACGAGTAAATGGAGGCTGACATCTTGAATGCGTCTATCTAGATTGGTTTCCAATCTCTGGACTATGTCCATTTTGTATTTACGAAGAGATGAGGACCCCATCTAACCAGCGCTGCCACGGCGACCAATCACAAGTTATGTCAACAAAATCCACCAATCAAGTTGTCGATAGGCCGATGTTATATTGGCGTCTAAACACAAAAATTGATCGAATTTCGCGTTAGCCGCGAACAAGATTCGCGTTGTCCAAGATGCACATAGCTCCATTGCCCACACTTATTTTAAGTGCGTCCAAAATAAATGTGGTCAAGGGAAAAATTCAGCACTGGCCACACATAAGTGCGGCCAAGGAAAATTCAGGATTATCCGCACGTAATCAAAATAAGTGTGGCCAAGGGAAAAATTCAGCACTGCATGGCCACCCCTGGCCACACTTATACGCCGTGGCTATTCTTACGACCATATGCAGTCGTAACAATTATTTATGGACTATTCTTACGACATGCAACGCATAACGCATAATAGTTAATATTAATATAATGCTAGTCTAGGGAGTCGCCTATGCCTATACTCCCTAATATATACCACCGTCAGACCGGGGTGGCGTCCTTACTGCGCTGCTACGGCAACGGAAAATGGGCCCAGAGCGCGCCAAGGTTGGTATAAGCGTGCTATAAGCGTGGTGGAA
>NW_014578342.1:81711-83511 GCF_000485595.1 Priapulus caudatus
ATATGGGACAGCATATATATATATATATATATATATGTATAAATACACATAGGACATAATCTCAATTGCTCGTATTTATGCATTATGTATAGATGCTAGTGTTAATTTATTCATCACAGAGGGACGATGCAGCTTGGCTAGCACGTAGCTATGGCAACGTGACGTGGCGAGCTGCGAGCACGCATGTGCAGAGCAACTGATCTAGCTGTGTATGATAACATAATAACATAGAATGCATGTTCATATAGAATACATGTAGCAGTGTGGTCCATGAGGGGTTTTAACATGTAGGGCCGACAGGTTTGAATTTTGAGCTGACAGGTTTGAAAATCGAATTTGGCGCACGTCTCCACTGCGGACAGCGCTTCATACTTCAACATCCCCGCGGTCGCGTGCGCATATCCCGCGGAACTGCGCGTCTCATCCGCGCGCAGCGCTTAGGATCAACCGCAAAGCTGTGCCACGCAATCTTGTATCATGTCTCTCTGGTTATTCTCTTCTGGTAGTAATAGAATCATGTATATGTTAACCCAGTACATTAATTTGCTCCAGCTGTCTCTGCTTCTCTGCCCTCTCTCGCTTTATCTCCCGCCTCCATTTCTCCCCTCCTCTATTCTTCTCCCTCATCCCTCTCCTCCTCTTTTCCTCTCCACCATTCCTCTCCTGCTCTCCCTCGCACGCCGTGAAAAACCACCAGCGCACCGAAAAAGAACACCTCCCGCAAACCAACATGACGGTGGCGCCATCTCTCGGCAGGTGCCGGACTCGTCGCCAGCATGGTCGCCATCTTGCTCGGCGGATACCTCGCCAAGAGCTACAAGATACTGCTGCGCGGATACTTGGCGCTCTGCCTAGGTGGCGCCATTTTCCTCGTTGTCATCACAGCCATTGCCATGGTGATTCACTGTCCGACGACCCCCTACGCCGGATTCGAATCGTAAGCTTTGTTGATTCGTTCTCTCGTTCCGGGTGTCCGTTTCTGCTATCATTTGCTCCATTGCCGTGGAAACGGGGAAAATTTAATTGACTTGACGATGCTCGATGCAGAACAAAATCAATCGATCAAAGAAACGACGATGGGTCTCCATTTGTTTTCTTTCGAGTTTTTCTTGCAACATGAAGTCCCCGACAAGACCTAACTAGAGAGAAAGGGAGAGAGAGAGAGGGGGAGCGCGAGCAAGAGCGGGAGATAGAGAGAGAGAGAGAGAGANGAGCATCAGTAATACATCAGTAATACAGAGCATCAGTAATACATCAGTAATACATCAGTAACACAGAGCATCAGTAATACATCAGTAATACATCAGTAATACAGAGCATCAGTAATACAGAGCATCAGTAATACATCAGTAATACAGAGCATCAATAATACAGAGCATCAGTAATACATCAGTAATACATCAGTAATACATCAGTAATACATCAGTAATAACCTACATCAGTAATACAGAGCATCAGTAATACAGAGCATCAGTAATACATCAGTAATACAGAGCATCAATAATACAGAGCATCAGTAATACATCAGTAATACATCAGTAATACATCAGTAATACATCAGTAATACATCGGTAATACAGAGCATCAGTAATACAGAGCATCAGTAATACATCAGTAACACAGAGCATCAGTAATACATCAGTAATACATCAGTAATACAGAGCATCAGTAATACATCAGTAATACATCAGTAATACATCAGTAATACAGAGCATCAGTAATACATCAGTAATACAGAGCATCAGTAATACATCAGTAATACAGAGCATCAGTAATACATCAGTAATACAGAGCATCAGT
>NW_014578342.1:84798-85275 GCF_000485595.1 Priapulus caudatus
CATCAGTAATACAGAGCATCAGTAATACATCAGTAATACAGAGCATCTATTACTGATGCTCTGTATTACTGATGCTCTGTATTACTGATGTATTACTGATGCTCTGTATTACTGATGTATTACTGATGCTCTGTATTACTGATGTATTACTGATGCTCTGTATTACTGATGTATTACTTCAGTAATACATCAGTAATACAACGCATCAGTAATACATCAGTAATACAGAGCATCAGTAATACAGAGCATCAGTAATACAGAGCATCAGTAATACATCAGTAATACAGAGCATCAGTAATACATCAGTAATACAGAGCATCAGTAATACATCAGTAATACAGAGCATCAGTAATACATCAGTAATACAGAGCATCAGTAATACAGAGCATCAGTAATACATCAGTAATACAGAGCATCAGTAATACATCAGTAATACAGAGCATCAGTAATACAGATCATCAGTAATACATCAGTAAC
>NW_014578342.1:88242-89324 GCF_000485595.1 Priapulus caudatus
CCTTACACATAGTGCAAACATAGTGCTCTTACACATAGTGCCAACATAGTGCCCTTACACATAGTGCCAACATAGTGCCCTTACACATAGTGCCAACATAGTGCCCTTACACATAGTGCACTTACACATAGTGCCCTTATACATAGTGCCCTTACACATAGTGCAAACATAGTGCCATTACACATAGTGTCCTTACACATAGTGCCAACATAGTGCCCTTACACATAGTGCAAACATAGTGCAAACATAGTGCCCTTACACATAGTGCCAACATAGTGCCCTTACACATAGTGCAAACATAGTGCCATTACACATAGTGTCCTTACACATAGTGCAAACATAGTGCTCTTACACATAGTGCAAACATAGTTCCCTTACACATAGTGCCCTTACACATAGTGCAAACATAGTGCCAACGTCTGTTTGACTTGACTGTTGAAGCAGCAGAGCGTTTTTACGCGATATTCATGTTATCTGCTGATTCACTCGACATACGACTGAACGATGTCTCCTCTCCTCTCCTCACACACCACGTATACAGGGTATCTCTCTCTCTGACAGCTATCATATGATATACTAGACATGATTCATATCGCACGCGGCAAGTTTAAATTCACAGCGCCAGCGAGATAAATAAATGCGTTTGCTGCCACTAGAGGGCGGGGTGCGACCAGCGAGTCCCGGGTGGGCGTTTTTCGAGCGGCGATCGTTGCCATGACAACGCAGCTTCCGCGCGTGTGCCGATCGTTCACCCACCTGCGGGCGTCACAAGCAGGCAGTTATAGACGGACCCTCGCTGCATGCATCGCCCCCGAAAACGCATCGTTGCATAATTTTCCGGTCGGCGGTGGTGTCAGGCTAACTCGACCTGGAATCTCGACAGCGATTCTTGAACAGGCTGGTGAAGGAATACTATTATATCTATATTATCGCATTGACGCACCGCTCACGCTCCGGTCGGTTTACGCCTGCGAGCATCGAGTGACGCGGTCACTATCCTATTTCTCGCGCGTGTGTGTGGTAGCGTGAAGTAGCCTACTTGTGGGGTGATGCACATTAGAGGTGGGGGTGGGTGGGCATGG
>NW_014578342.1:90928-92866 GCF_000485595.1 Priapulus caudatus
GAGGGGGTGAGAGACAGGTGGGGGGTTTTGGGGTCCACCTCCATAAAAATTTTAAAATGTGGATAGCAGGATATGGTATTTGAGGCACTTTTGAGTACATGTACAGCCTTCATTCTGACTACGACAATTCTCTTTTAGTAGAACAATTTATTTTTTAATTTTGCTCTAAAATCTAGGGGGGGGAGAGAGTGAGGGTGCGGTGAGAGAGTGAGGGTGCGGTGAGAGAGTGAAGGTGTGGGGAGAGAGTAAGGGTGCGGGGAGAGAGTGAGGGTGCGTGGAGAGAGTTAGGGGCGGGAGAGAGTGAGGGTGTGGGGGCCCTCACTCTCTCCCCGCACCCTCACTCTCTACCCTCACTCTCTCCCCGCAGGGGGAAAGTGTGAGTGGTGCGGAGAGGGAGTGAGGGTGCGTGGAGAGGGGGTGGGGTGCGGGGAGAGGGTTAGCTGAGGAGAGAGAGGTGATTTTACGATGCTGTAAAGAACAAAACTACACAACAATATTACATTCGTATTGACACGCTACTTCATATTTCCTAGTGAAATAGTTATTTTATGAAGAAGCCCACGCGGTAAGCATTATTACGCATAGTAAAGCAAACATTCACGAGTGGGGGAAATTTCTCATTTTCTCCTGTCTCTATGGCACTAGTGTCTACGAGTTCTCATAATACACCGCTCATATAAAACGTGTGTTATTTATATAATTCTCACAAACCCCAATCATCTCTGCTGCAATCGGCAATTTTATGACCCAAGGAGGTCTCTCGTCGAGAAATTGGCTGCATGCTACGATGCTTTCTTTCTCTATACGCTTCAGTCAACTATTATACAGAAGTTTCTTTATTACGACGTTTCTCATTGCTACGATAATTCAGGGCCGTAGGCTGAGCAAATACATAAGGGCAAATACCTAGGGGGCAGTGGCGGATCCATGGTTTCACTGAGGGGGTGAGAGACAGGTGGGGGGTTTTGGGGTCCACCTCCATAAAAATTTTAAAATGTGGATAGCAGGATATGGTATTTGAGGCACTTTTGAGTACATGTACAGCCTTCATTCTGACTACGACAATTCTCTTTTAGTAGAACAATTTATTTTTTAATTTTGCTCCAAAATCTAGGGGGGCAACTGCCGCCTTGCTCCCCCCCACAGGCTACGGCCCTGGATTTTCTCCCAGTATTATCACACCGCCATCATACAATGATACAGTCGACTATGCAAATTCAGAACGCCCCCGAAACCGAATCTCACGTTAAACCGGACGAAGTTCTAACGCCCTCTGCGACATATAATATATGATTGGAATAGGCCGCCTATAAATTGAACTTCACAGAAAATCAAACTAAATGGACGATGCCGAGGGTGGTTGGTTGTTTGGAGAGTTGACTGCACTGATATTAAATGTACTCGTTGTTCTCATTTCAATAGCAGCCCCGTTCTTATCATTCGAACAACGTGCTAGCGGAAGCCACTTATTTTATAAAGAAAATATAAAGAAAGATACTTATAAAAAGATAATAGCCAAGCTAGCTTTCTCAGGCCGGCATTCCTGACGATGACGTCATCTTGATCAGCATACTCGCGAGGTGGGATTCCCGTGCGACCATCCCCGGCGGAAGCTGCGGCCGTGAGAGGATGCGGTTGCCATGCGACACGCATCCTGCGGCGTGATGCTGCGTGGAGGAGGATTCTGCGTAGATTCTCTCCCGCACGTGTTTCTCACTAGTTACTGCCGCCGTGTCGGTATGTGCGAACATCTCTGGGGAAGGAAGGAAGAGCGGGAGGGAGGGAGGGAGGGATAGAGGAAGGGAGGGTAGGGAGAGGAGGGAGGGAGGGAGGGAGGAGGAGGAGGAGGAGGAGGGAGGAGGAGGAGGAGGAGGAGGAGGAGGAGGAGGAGGAGGAGGAGGAGGAGGAGGAGGAGGAGGAGGAGGAGGAGGAGGAGGA
>NW_014578342.1:93836-98531 GCF_000485595.1 Priapulus caudatus
TCGCTGCTGCTGCTACTGTCGCTGCTGCTGCTGCTGCTGCTGCTGCGGAAACGTCGCACTCAGTCTTACGTGCAGCATCCCAAGAGACCGTGCGAAATTCATCACAGCTCTACGGGAGTCTGCTATACACAGTGAGGAAGTGAAACAGAGAGCGAGAGAGAAAGACCAAGGAGAGACAAGTAAAAAGGCAACGGCGTATAAACAAGCGGACCGAAAGAAAGGGTATACGATTATATCGGGTGTGTGAACGAGAGAGAAGGAGGAAAGAGAGATTTGAATAAAGGGAGCAGAAGCGACGGGAGACAGACGCACACGGCAAAAAGAATAAAAGAACGCGCGCGTAAGAGAGAGGAAGAGAGCGAACGACAGAGAGAAATAGAGAGGGTTGAAATAAAGAGAGAAACAGTCGAGGAGTGAGTGACAGAGAGAGAGAGAGAGAGAGAGAGAGAGAGAGAGAGCGAAAAACAAACAGACAGAAAAACACAGGGAAAGAGAGAGAGAGAGACAGGAAGAGCCAAAGACTGGCGTACTGCCAGTGATAGCTCACACAAGAGTTCTCTACAAAGAGTCGACATCGATCTGTTGCGAGCGGACGCGATCTAGGCGTCCGGAGCGCGCGCACACACACACTTGCCTCATCGTCCTCTCTCAGACATGGATGCCGGCGGCGGAGGGAGGGCTGCCGGAGTGACGGGAGGCGCGCTGGAGGAGGAAGAAGCTGCGAGTCGCAGGAGACCGCTAACGAGAATCGTCATCGAGGACTTTAGCGAGGGTGAAGGAGGGCGCCCGGAGGAGGCGAAGGAGGAAGAGGAGGAGGAGAGGAGTGGCGTCAGCGGTCAAGCGGCCGCCCGCGCTGGCGCTCGTGACGTGCTGCTCGGGGGCTCCGACCACAGCGGTGACCGCAGCGACGACGACAACGATGACGACGATCATCGTAAAGGCGACTGCGACTCGGACGTCGAATGTCTGAGCGCCGGCGTCGCTATGGTGGCGCCACCCGGCGGCGGCGGTCAGGCGATGACGGCACGGCGGGCGCACAGTCTGCAGGAGTCGCATCTCGACTACGACGTCGCCACACCTGGCGACGGCGACGACGAACGCGACGCCGGCGCCTCCACGTCAAAGTGAGTAGTCGCAGCCTGACCGGGGCTTAGTTCGCCAGCCTGCCGTGCGGCGGAGCCTGCGTTGCTAATAGCGTATGAGCGTGACGTGGCGCTAGCTAGTGTGACGTCACGGCACCTCGGCGTTTGCGCATGCGCGATTGTGTGTACCAGTATGCGTTTCATGTCACGGGTAAAATGTTGCGCCCGTCATATATAACCCCCTCCCTGCCGCCCCCTCCTTTTCACTCTTCCCTCTTTATGCCTCCCCCTTTCCCGTTGTTCCTCCCTCCCTCTCCCTCCCACCCACCTTCTTCTTTCCCTCTGTCCTTCCTCTCTTTCTCCTATTCCTCTCCTCCCTCTCTTCCTTCCCAAGCCCCTCCATTCCCCCCAATCCCTCTCTTCCTCCTTTCCCCTCTCTCTCTCCTTTCCCCTCGCTCCCTCCTCTCCCTCTCCATCTCTTCATCCTCCCCCATCACTCTGCTCCTCGACCTCACACCCCTGCAGATGGCAATCGTCTAGCACCTCCCTCTAGCAGTGATCAGCGGGAATAGTCATCGATTAATCTCGCCTTGCGCAGATTTGCATATTTCGTCTCTGCGTCAATAGCCTGAGCGGTTTCCGCGTAACTAAATATAACAAGCAGCGGCGCCTCTGTGCGCGCATGCGTGGCGTGCGTGCGTGGCGTGCGATGTGGGTGTTTGTTGTGTGCGCGGCGTGCGTGTGTGCGTGCGTGCGTGCGTGTTGCCGTGTGTGGCATGCGTGGCGTGTTGTGTGTGTGTTGGTGTGGCATGCGTGCGTGCGTGCGTTGTGTGATGTGTGTGTTGTGCATGTGCTGCGTGGGCGTGTGTGTGTGCATGCGTGCCGTGCGCATGTGTGTGTGTAATTACTAAACGCGCGAGAAGCGCAACACAGGCACACGCAACATATCATTATACGCACAGCACGCGCGCACGGACAATACTCACACACACGCACACCTTACAAACACACACACACACACACAGCACACACACACCACACACACACACAACACACACAACACCCAACACACACACACACATGCACACGCACACACAGCCACACACACACCGCACACACAACCGCGCACACACAGCCGCACACACACGACACACACACACAACGACATACAACACACAACACGCAGCTCACGCACAGCTCGCACGTACGGCACGCAACGCACGCACGCACGCAAGCACGCGCGTAAGCGCGGGCTACTGCTGTCCGTGACGTCACTGGCAAGGTTGTACGCAAAACGTGGCCGCAGAAAAAGCCGGGAGGGGGAAGCGGCCGAGCGCGGGAGGGGGAGGCGGCCGAAGGCGGAGGGGGAAGCGGCCCGAGGCGAATTTTTCTTTTTCCTTGATTGTAGATATTAGATTTTCCCCTGAATGCTACGAGAGTAAAATTTAGGTCGGCGCGAGGGATATGGAAGCAGGTTGCAGAGGCAGTGCAGGAAACAGTGACAGGGGTAGGCGGCCGGGGCTAGGCGGTAGGGGCAGGGTCAGGGGTACGGGGCAGGGGCAGGGACTAGGGTTACGGGCCAGGGGCAACGGAGACAGAGGTAGGGGCAGCGGACGCAGGGCAGAGGCCAGGGGCCAGGTGCAACGAGACAGGGCAGGGGCTTGGGGTAGGCTCCAAGAAACGGTATTTGCTAAGGGTTAGAATACGATGTATTGACGTCATATCGACGTCATATTGACGTCGTATTGACGTGTATATTGACGTCGTATTGACGTGTATATTGGACGTCAGTCAACCTTCAGCCTGGTCGATTAGGGCTGGGGTAAGTGACAGGGAATAGAGCAGGGGAAGGAGAAGGGAGGGGCAGGGGCAAGGGCAGAGGCAGGAAGGCAGGTGATAGGGCAGTGGGCTGGGGTAAACGGGGCAGGGACAGTGGCAGGGACAGGGGCAGGGAACAGTGAGCAGGGAGCAGGGGCAGGGGCAGGAACAGGCGACAAGGGCAAGGGCAGGGCAGTGACAGTGGATAATGAGCAGGGGAAAGGGAAGGGGCAGGGGCAGGGGCAGGGGCAGGAACAGGGAGAAGGGCGGAGGGCTAGAGCAGGGAAAGGGGGAAGGGGCAAGGGCAAAGGCTGGGTAGGGGTTAGTGTTAGAGTCTGCTGACAGCGTGTGTAATAGTTGGATGTCGTATGCCGCTGCGGGCATGTAGAGAACTCGCATCCACTGCCGTTTTCAATTCCGCGAAGTTTAAAACCACAATATACAACGTCATGCACAACAGCCACGATCGAGCGTGCCATTGTGCAATAAATAAGACAGGGACTATGTCGAACATGCCCGGTCTCTATAAGGGCGAAGACAATGCGTATTTCACTCAGCCAAGACTGTCAACACGTCCGACAACACACACAAAAAGTCGCCATGCTGCCAATTATTCGCCCCCAGTATGGCGTATGTGTGTGTGCTGTGCGCGCGCGTGCGTGCGTGCGTGCGTGCGTGCGTGCGTGGCGTGCCGTGCGTTGCGGTGCCGGCGCAGCGTGGCGGTGTGTGTGTGTGTGTGTGCGTGCGTGCGTGCGTGTGTGTGTGTGTGTTTGTATCGCTGTGTGTATCTCTGTGTGTGCGTGTGTGTGTGCGCGCGCGCGCGTGTGTGTGTGTGTGTGTGTGTGTGTGTGTGTGTGTGTGTGTGTGTGTGTGTGTGTGTGTGTGTGTATGTGACGGATAGCTTTTACCCTGCCTAATTAATTAATTAAATGCAAGTCTGCAGCACATGTGCGCGATGAAACCTACTATCATACTATGCAGAAATGCGGAAATTTAATAACCGCACACATGTACAATCCATCTGCCAAATATATGTATGTATTAAAGTAACCATTACGAGAGTTTTCCAGTGTTTTCACCACTTTCATGACACCTACCGTTATTGCTTGAGTAACAGCAATTGTCTAGAGTAACAATAAAATGTCTTAGAACCTTCGTAATCACCGAAAACTGCCAGTTTCGAACTAATCGTTTTTGTAAACATTCGTTTTCTGTCGTCTTGAACTAACAGGAAGTATGGATTAACTTGTGGCGCCACAGCTTATCTGCCATAGACAGTACAGGCATGCACTTGTTTTCAATTCATCACTGACACAAATACAAGTTTAGCAATTCTGCCATTAGGCATTACCGGCATACGATAAAATTTATTACTGTTACGATGTGGTCAAATCCATTTTTCTATGCTATAAGCCTATAACTGCATAAAATCTTAGTATTTTTAATGTTGGTGTAATCAGTGATATTTCCGCTGTCAGGTGAGACTATATTCATCTTCATTTAGTTTTTCTGAGCAAAAATCTCGCAATAACCGTTTTAAGCGAATGAGAGACACAGCGAGAGCGAGGGAGAGAGAGAGAGAGCGCGCGAATGAGAATGTTGTGGAAAAAGAGAACGTGAGCATGAGTAAACTAGAGAAACAGAGAGATCAAGAGGGAGAGAGAAAGAGAGAGCGCGCGAGCGAGAGAGAGAGAGAGAGAGAATGTGTGTGTGTGTGTGTGAGCGAGAGCGAGAGAGAGAGAGAGAGAGAGAGAGAGAGAGAGAGAGAGAGAGAGAGAGAGAGAGAGAGAGAGAG
>NW_014578343.1:0-634 GCF_000485595.1 Priapulus caudatus
CGCCTCCTCTCTCGCCACGAATTTTTCTTTCGCCCGTGCTCGGCGATTTCCTACCCCCACGCTTCGTGCGTGTCGGCCCGCTCGATTCCTTCAACGCTTGGTTTCGGCGGCCATCGCTTCCCTCTGCGATCTTCCCTGTGCCCCTGGCACCCTTAGAACATCCCTCGTCCCGAATGTTCCGCGCTCCCTCGGGATCGCTTTCGCTCTGTCGTACGTCGGCGAATCGTCACGCTCTCCCTGAGGTACCATCTCGACCTTGGCGTTCCACCCGGCTCTTCGGCGGCAGGTAGTTCGTCGCTCCCAGAAGTATTTCTATCCCACTCTTCTCTAGCGGTAGTCACGGAGATAGGCCTTTCTCTTCCGACTTCTTCGGTGAAACTCTCCACACTCCCGGAAGTATTTCTATCCCGCTCTTCTCTAGCGGAGCTCACGGAGTTACTTCGGCTTTGCCCGTCCTCGGCAAAACTTTCGTTCCTCCCGGGAGTATTTCTATCCCGCCCTCTTCCGGCGGAGTTCTTGGAGTTACTTCGGCTTCGCCCGTCCTCGGCGAAACTTTCGTTCCTCCCGGGAGTATTTCTATCCCGCTCTCCTCCGGCGGAGTTCTTGGAGTTAGTCTCTGTATGTCCAGGGCAAT
>NW_014578343.1:4215-5447 GCF_000485595.1 Priapulus caudatus
ATAAAATGTCAAAAGATGATGTGCACTCGTGCCTTAAACAAATTCAAATACTATAACATTTTTGGTGGGTGAAATATAGGGAGATAGAGGTGGGCGATAAGGCCTCTCTCAAAGATATATTGACCTTCATATGCACCTTTAAACTTTGTAATGAACTTTGTAATAAAATGTAAGAGTTGTTAGACTAAGATACACTGAGAGGAAAATGTATATTACAAAAATGTTTGTTTCAATGCAACGGTTGAGTTATGAATATGTTATTATTGTCTCCATTGTGCGTTACTCAGTAATAATGATTTTAATTACTGATCCATTAAAATAACAATATCCAAATATGTCTGCGACCCATCCAAACACAATATTCAAATATGTGCGTTAATTATTAATAATACATTTAATTTCTTATCTGTTAGACGAATATTATTCAAATATGATTATTGGCAATGTAACGTAATTCGTGGCAAGTAGCGCGTTCCCGAGAACGATTAAACGAGCCAAGGACAAACAGAAAGGCCTTTGAAGTTATTTGATGTCTAACGCATGTCCAACCCGCTAGGGCTTCTAACCGCGTGTGTTGTGTGCAGCAATTGTGCCGGATTTGTTTGTGTTCATTAGGTGTCAAAGATGTTCGAACTATTATAGACATAGTCTATACTATGACGTCGTTGTGACTATTCGTGACTATTCGTGACTATTCGTGACTATTCGTGACTATTTATTGTTGTGACTATTGCCGGCGTTGTGATGATACAATAATACACAATTGAATCTACGTCGAAGGGCCAAGTATACTCACTCTGCTCGATATGGCCACATCCGTCAGCGCCGTCAGCAGCCGACGTCCGTCGTTGCTACCAACGGATCTTGGATGCGTGTGAGTATGCCTTTGTATAAGAAAATAAAGAAATAGTATATATTTATTATAATTATGATTCATATGATATAATAACATATAATTACTAAATATATTAAGATTATAACAGTAGTCTATGTACATTACTATAAACTGGGCTGATATATAGATGTCGTACTCCTACGCCTCTCTATTAGGACAGGTTATTATTAGGATGTTGTATATTACAATGCATGAAATCTACGTGATGAGTGTGGGAGGCCGTCGATGGGCAATCTTATAGAAATACTAGCCTGGTACCCGGCGTTGCTCGGGGAAAAACGCCTAGGAACAACTTTTAAGATCAAATTCAGCCACATATACTTACTTAATTCTAAAA
>NW_014578343.1:6497-12148 GCF_000485595.1 Priapulus caudatus
GCCTTAATTATCAGCAGACAACTACGTGCGGTGATTAAGCGTTTTGCCGAGTCTTCAGATAATAGAAAAGCAGAATTTTGTTACGGTATAAATCCAACCCCCAGCTTGGCTGGTTTATTATCATTGGTTAACTATGTCACGGCTATATACACACATGCATATTCGCATGTACACGTATTTGTTCGCATGTGACATGAGGTCACTGCGTTACAATATAGACATAAATATAACACGCATAGATATGGCTGAACGGATGTGTATATAGGTGCATGAGTTCTTATGTGATGCCTTGTTACACATAATGTATCGGCGCATAAATTATTTTTACCGCGGTTAAACTATGACTTTTTCCCCAACGAAAATCCGTCTTACATATGACTGTATCGTATCAACAGCTGATTATAAATACAGCGCGTTGTTTAACATTAAATGAGATTTACAAGGCATGCCAGAAAAGTTGTAAATAACCGAGATGGGCTATAATCCGCGGGTACATGATATGTAACACGGCTCATGGTTGGGTAAAAAGTAAAAATTTAACCCCCGTAAAAAGAATTCATCCGCGGTTTTATAAAATTATGTGTAACAAGGCTTTGATTGGGTAAAATACCTATATTTTACCGCGTTTAATTATGTGTAACAAGGCTTATGATTAGCTAAACGGAATATAATTTTACCACGGTAAAAAGAATCATTTATGAGTATGATGGCCAACCATAGTGAAGTCTTTGTTTTACACATCTAAATAAGCAAATCTACATAACAAATTCTCCTCTGTAAAAGTAAACCAGCAACCATTGAATGAATATTTATAATATTATGTTGTCCAAACTACGTGGATACTGCATCCAGGCATGCCGACTGGAAGGAGCTGGCGGGGGTCAGGCATGACGTACCAGCAAAGGGACAGCACAACTACTGAACAAAGCTCTCGTAGTGGGGTTAGGGTGGCGTCCTGGGCAGAAACGCATTTAATGCTGCCGACGGCAATATCCCATGCAGCCTCTAACGAGCACTAAATTTAGAAAACAAAATGTAATGCTGGTTGGAAATTCGCTTCACGGTTGAGGACTCATTCCCTGATATTGATTCCTGTTTATCGGTGTTGCTTTGAGGTCTAGTAATTATTTTTACAGGCGTTATATATAATCAGCAAGAACTACCACGTGCGGCTGACCAATTGAGTAGCCGTAGAAACGCGTTCACGCAATTAAGCCGACTATAGCAAAATTATTATGTTAGAATGATGTTGATGGACATTTTAACATTCTGTCAGCGCTAGGATATTTGGCGCAATATTAATGCCGTTTATAAATCGCATCAAAAACATAGTAATAGATAGGTAATCAAACATTACACTCGGCTATCTTGTACTAGTTCACAGACCATCTCGCCTAAGATTGTACGCTAGATATCACGTTCCATAATAAATAGCAAACATTTTAATACGTCCGCGTGCACGTACGTGGCCCCAACCAATCAGCGCTCATAGAATGTGTCCTTTGGAGCCGTTTTTGTCTTGTATTTATGTGACTATCCGTTGCTGTTGCGTACATACACAACGTCGTCATCAAAGCCATGTTATATAAATCGATCGTTGCAAACCGTCAACCGAAATTTGTGAAATCTATTATTTTCGGTTAGTTGATATGGATTTTGGCATATAAGATCGGATGCAGCAGCTCGTGAACGGATAAACACGTAGGCGTCAGTTATTTAATCACGCAAGCAGGATTAACAATGGCAGCAGTGAAGCTGGTTGCGGGGTGTGTATTGTTCGCAACCTTAGTGGCGGTGAGAACACAGTTCCTGCAGCAACCCTGTGACACGGAGGCAATTGAAGGTACTAATGTTACGGTGCACTGCACGATTGACCTTAGTTTCAATTCGTGGGAAGATTTTCCCGTTTCCGTTTATTGGTATCGTGACGGTGCCTACGTAAGTCCTATTAATGAAGAAAGATATTCCTACATTGACGCCAACAAGTACGATACAGGAAATTTTAGCTTGCTAATATCTAACTTGAAAGTCGAGAAAGATGACGCAGAGTTCTATTGTGTAGTATGGCAGCAAGCCGATGTCGCGCCGGGTAGCGGCCCTTTATCTGACAAGGGTCATCTAACTGTGCTTGTGTCACCACAGTCGGTTGTCATGTCTCTTATAGACAGCTCTTCATCACCGGATGAAACGCTACTGTTCTCTTGTGTATCGGACAGCAGTAAACCAGCAGCTAGCGTAACTTGGTGGCTGAATGATGAAGATATCACTGCCGACTCCAGTCAAACAGAGGAAGCGGGTTCAAGAAACAAGACATTTACAACAAAAAGTATGCTGAGTCACACGTTCTCGCCGATTGATAACGACAGAGAACTTCAATGCAATGTCTTTATCCATGGCGACTTAGCGGTAGTGGAATTAGCCGAGACCCTGTACCTGAGAGACACTGTGACCATTAGCAGCAGCAGCAACCCTACTGGAAATAACGTCTTCTTACCAGAGACAGAGAAACTGACGTTAACGTGCAATGCTGATGGCTATCCAGAACCATCTTACACGTGGTTTCACGACAATCAGGGGATACAAGCTGCAGGCGACGAGCTGGTGATCGAGTTAGTCGAGTTTAAACACGGAGGATTGTACGCGTGTAAAGCAACTAGTATGTTTGGAGAATACATGTCGAGTAACAAGTTGAATGTGACCGTGTTAGTGCCAGCAACGTACGTCACCATGGAGATAGACGGCAATGCTGTAGCAGACACAGAAATAATACATGTAGGACCGCATAAAGCTAGCTGCACTACAGACAAAAGCTTCCCGGGAGGAACAGTAACATGGAAACTTGGTGATACATCTGTAGACGGAGCTAATACTTCACATGTCAGTGAAGTCGATGGAACTATAACGACGTACAGCGCACTGACGCGTACGCTTACCGCCGATGATCACGACAAAATACTTGCCTGTCATGTTGACATCCACGAATCATTCCAGTCACTGTCAGTCAATATTCGGCTAAATGTACAGTACATGGGGCAGGTCAGAGTAAGCGGTGACAGTCAGGCAGGCGTTATGATTGTCAAGCACGGCAGTGCGCTTTGGCTGCTGTGTAAGGCAGACGGAAACCCCGAGCCAAGTTATTCATGGCTTCGCAACAAATCACTAGTTCCTGCAGAAGTGAACCGCATTTACGAAAGGGAACAGGTTAGTTTCGTAGATGCTGGTGACTACGCATGCTCAGCTGCTAACATTGTAGGAGTTGTGAACTCTGCTAATTCAATGTCTGTAGTCGTCGTTGCTCCCCAACCAAATACATCGAATACGGCCCTTATTGTCGGACTGGTCATCGCTGCTTTGGTTTTGATCATCTTAATCATCGTCATCATCGGCGTCTGCGCGAATAGGAAGCATGACTCAGAGTCCCCTACTTCTTCGACCGAGAGCGCCACAAATTACCACGATAACGCTGGCATGAATGTTTGGACAACGGACATATCCCCCAGTGTACCAGAGCAGTATGAATCGGGCCAGGGGGAAAGAAGCTACACCCAACCTCACACAACCTACCTACGACCGCCGTACGAGCCCAGTCTCGGGGAGAGCTACAACTACCCCGGTAGAATAGACGGCGTGCTACCGCAGTATGCGCAGGAATCGTGCGGCCAACCTGACAGATCGCCCAGTGTGCCACGTCAGTATGACTCCGGTTACAATAATATCCTACCTGAAGACTCTGGCATTCAGTTCTTACAAAGCCTCTTACAACCAGTAGATAGCACTGGTTAGATGAGAGGAAACGACGACGACGCTGCCTATGCTATTCTTCCCATGAGAACGTTAGGTTATGGTCAGGCCTCTGGCAACGATTCTAACTCTACGCATTCACCCAGTCGCTGGATTCCCAACAGCGACACGTATTATTATGGTGGACAGTCACGGAACATTTCAGATAAGAGTAGCTTTAACCCTCATACATTTGGGGAGAGCTACACCTACCTTGATATCCTACCTGGGACTCTTACAGTTAGCGTGCCACGCCAGTAGATGGCGCTGGTTGAATTAGAGGAAGCGACGACGATTCTAACTCTACGCATTCACTCAGTGGCTGGATTCCCAACAGCGACTCGTATCGCTATGGTATAACACTTCAGATGAGAATAGCTTTAACACTCTTGTCTGAACCTTAATAATAAAGAAGTAGGCTGACTTCGATCGCGTTGTAAAGAAACTTCTATAAAAAATATATATATTAAGGTAGAGAATGGACTATGGGAGGCAGTTGCCTGAACATTTCACAACAGCGCACGTCATGTTGCATTAATACGAGAAATGCAACACTATACATGATTACGTCGCGTTATATTAAAACACAATTCCGGGTTCGTTAGAACGTCTTTGATTTTCTTTACGGATAATAAATAACAAGATTATACCCGATGTGAGACGTGGTTTTGTTCCTGTATCACAGGACATATATAAGTCAAACGCGCTGATCTATCAAGTTCGTGTTTATTGTTTGTCTTAACAATATAAGATTTGTGTTTATTGTTAGTTTGTAACTACATCATAAAGCACCGTAGTCTATGTACATTACTAGAAACTGGGCTGATATATAGATGTCGTACTCCTACGCCTCACTATTAGGACGGGTTGTTCCTAAGACGTTGTATATTACATTGCATGAAAGCTAAGTGATGAGTGTGGGAGGCCGTCAATGGACAATCTTATAGAAAGATACTGAGGGATGTATATGAGAGTGGTATTATGAGTGTGTATATGAAAAAGTAACATTACTCGTTATACGTGAGTGTGTAAATTACACACAGGCTCCGACTCTCTCTCTTTCTCTCTCGCGCGCGCGCCGCGCTTTCTCTCTCTCTCTCTCGCTCTCTCTCTCTCTCATTCTCTCTCTCTCTCTCTCTCTCTCTCTCTCTCTGACTCTCTTGCTATCTCTCTCTTGCTGTGTCTCTCTTCACTCTCGTTCTCTTGGTTATACTCCCAGCTTGGCCGGTTTATTATCATTTGTCAACTTTGTCACGGCTATAAAATTATAGGTGTTGTACAACAGTAGAAGGCGTCTGTTGTATTGTAGGGGCTGCGTGCCAATTACGCAGAGGCGCTTCAACAATTAAGTTATTGTTGTTATTGTGATGACATGGGACGTCGTGCTCGTATATACGTAGCCCCACCGCGCTCCCTAAGATTACATTCAATTTCGCATTAATATGTTATTGATAGTAGAAGCAGCTGGTAAGTTCCAGGAAGGGTAATCTTAACCGATTACCTGCAGCTATCATCTGCCACAAGGCGCGTCGGCTGGTGGTGAATAGCTGAGCAGCCCGTAGATATATAGGTTAGCTGCGAATATCCAAACAAGCAGTCGCGGACCAAACTGTTGGGTACTGACAATAATCCTTAGCCTGCGAGGGCACATTGTCCAGGAGAAGGAAAACTTTGATATCAAACCACCTGCTGCCTTGCAGACTGTGCCTTTTTAAGCAAAGGCTATGGCCCACTATATACCGATAATAGTGGTTGGTGTTAGAGGTCGGCCGTTCGGAATGTGGCGGCTCCTTCCCATTTTCGATGTTTATAGTTTATAAATTTACCGTTTATCGTTTACCGTTTGCGCAACCAGCTTCACTGCTGCCATT
>NW_014578343.1:12783-15828 GCF_000485595.1 Priapulus caudatus
AGTTGAGAAAGATGACGCAGAGTTCTATTGTGTATGGCTGCAAGTCGAGGTCGCGCCGGGGAGCGGCTATTTCTCTAACAAGGGTCATCTAACTGTGCTTGTGTCACCACAGTCGGTTTCCATGTATCTTATAGACAGCTCTTCATCACCGGATGGAACGCTACAGTTCTCTTGTGTATCGGACAGCAGTAACCCCGCAGCTAGCATCACCTGGTCGCTGAATGGTAAAGATATCACTGCCGACTCCAGTCAAACAAAGGAAGCGGGTTCAAGAAACAATACATTTACAAGAAAAAGTATCCTGAGTCACACGTTCTCGCCGATTGATAACGACAGAGAACTTCAATGCAATGTTTTTATCCATATAGCGACTTAGCGGTAGTGGAATTAGCCGAGACCCTGTACATAAAAGACACTGTGACCATCAGCAGCAGCAGCAACCGTACTGGAAATGACGTCTTCTTAACAGAGACAGAGAAACTGACGTTAACGTGCAATGCTGATGGCTATCCAGAACCATATTACACGTGGTTTCACGACGACCAGGGGATACAAGCTGCAGGCGACGAGCTGGTGATCGAGTTAGTCGAGTTTAAACACAGAGGATTGTACGCGTGTAAAGCAACTAGTGTGTTTGGGGAATACATGTCCAGCAACAAGATGAATGTGAACGTGGTCGTGCCAGCAACGTACGTCACCATGGAAATTGACGGCAATGCTGTAGCAGACACAGAAATAATACATGTAGGACCGCATGAAGCTAGCTGCACTACAGACAAAAGCTTCCCGGGACGAACAGTAACATGGAAACTTGGTGATACATCTGTAGACGGAGCTAATACTTTACATGTCAGTGAAGTCGATGGAACTATAACGACGTCCAGCACACTGACACGTACGTTACCGCCGATGATCACGACAAAATACTTGCCTGTCATGTTGACATCCACAAATCATTTCAGTTACTGTCAGTTGATCTTCGGCTCAATGTACAGTACATGGGGCAGGTCAGAGTAAGCGGTAACAGTCAGGCAGGCGTTATGACTGTCAAGCACGGCAGTGCGCTTTGGCTGCTGTGTAACGCAGACGGAAACCCCGAGCCAAGTTATTCATGGCTTCGCAACAAATCACTAGTTCCTGCAGAAGTGAACCGCGTTTACGAAAGGAAACAGGTTAGTTTCGTTAATGCTGGTGACTACGCATGCTCAGCTGCTAACATGGTAGGAGATGTGAACTCTGCTAATTCAATGTCTGTAGTCGTCGTTGCTCCCCAACCAAATACATCGAATACGGCCCTCATTGTCGGACTTGTCATCGCAGCTTTGGTTTTGATCATCTTAATCATTGTCATCGTCGGCGTCTGTGCGAAAAGGAAGCATGACTCAGAGTCCTCTACTTCTTTGACGAAGAGCGCCACAAATTACCGCGATAACCATGGCATGGGTGTTTGGACAACGGACATATCCCGCAGTGTACCGGAACAGTTTGAGTCGGGACAGGGGGAAAAAAGCTACACCCAACCTCACACAACCTACCTACGACCGCAGTACGAGCCCAGTCTCCGGGAGAGCTATACCTACAGTGATATCGCACCTGAAGACTCTTACAGTCAGCGTGCCGCGCCAGTAGATGGCGCTGGTTGGATGAGAGAAAGCGACGACGATGCTGCCTATGTTATTCCTCCCATGAGAACGTTAGGTTATAGTCAGGGCTCTGGCAACGATTCTAACTCTACGCATTCACCCAGTCGCTGGATCCCCAACAGCGACACGTATTGTTATGGTGGACAGTCACGGAACATTTCAGATGAGAGTAGCTTTAACACTCTTACATTTGGGGAGAGCGACATCTACCTTAATATCCTACCGGAAGAATCTTACACTTAGCGTGCCACGCCAGTAGATGGCGCTAGTTGGATGAGAGGAAGCGACAACGACGCTGCCTATGTTATTCTTCCCATGAGAACGTTAGGTTATGGTCAGGCCTCTGGTAACGATTATTATTTTATACGCATATATATATTTCGTGAGCTTTGTGATATGGGGTTTTAGGTAACAGTGATTTTGCATGTTGCCATTTCGGATATTTGTCCATCAGCATAAAGTTGAAAACATTTGCAAACAAGCGAATTATTCTTAGAAGAAAGCGTTTTTATTTAAACAGAAATATTTCGTGTATTACAGTACATCGAAACTGGACAAAACATCTTCGTAATAGACATGCGAATAAGTACAAATCAGGAATAAACTCAATTCATTTACCGAAATACATCTATATGCCTATAGATTTCCGATTTATTGAAATGCTCATCAATTCACGCATTCATGACCGACATTGCATCGCCGTATTGGGGTTGAGTTGGAGGCATCTATCCCCATCACGATTCCATGTATGTACATAGATCTCTATACTACGGTCTATTATCGCGCTCAGCGTTCAGGAGCCTAAACACTAACAGCAAGTCGGTATCTCCGTGCGCCGCGTTAGCGGCGGTAGCCATAACCTCCTTAACCGTAGCCCCCATATCCGCCGCCGTATCCTCCGTATCCGCCTCCGTATCCTCCATATCCGTCTCCGTATCCTCCATATCCGCCTCCGTATCCACCATATCCGCGTCCGTATCCACCGTATCCGCCGCCGTATCCACCATATCCGCGTCCGTATCCACCACCGTAACCACCCCCTGTATCCACCACCGTATCGACCCCTGTATCCTGCGGCTGCCATGCCAATGACCTGCATGTGCATATAAGATATAAATGCAAACTGTGTAATAATATAATACAATATACAATGTAAAATAATGCATGATGATGATAAAGATGTAGGTGAAGATGGATGATTATTGCGTTCGAAAGTTTTGATCGCTTCTGAATATATGGAAACATTTTTGGGATGGGTTTTAAGCAGCATATTTATATATATGTCTTACGTGTGAGCTACAGCAAATGAGAAAATAAAGCTACGGCGATGGAGAGGAATCGAGTAACAAAGAGAGACAGAGAGAGAGAGAGAGAAAGAGAGAGAGAGAAAGAGAGAGAGAGA
>NW_014578343.1:16105-19712 GCF_000485595.1 Priapulus caudatus
TGTCGTAGTGTACGTGTAGCGTAGTCGTAGTCGTAGCGTGTCGTGTCGTGCGTGCGTTGCGTGCGCGTGCGTGCTGCGTGCGTGCGTGCGTCGTGCGTGCGTGCGTGCGTGCGTGCGTGCGTGCGTGCGTGCGTGCGTGCGTGCGTGCGTGCGTGCGTGCGTGCGTGCGTGCGTGCGTGCGTATGTATGTATGTATGTATGTATATATATATGTATATATATATGTATACATATATATATATATATACTGTATATACTAACATTATATACATGATATATATGTAGCCTGTCAGATCAAAACATGCCGTAGGACTCAATTCGGACATTATGAGTTAGTAGTTTTAGTAGAAAGACCATTCAATTCTGGTTATTTTGACACCAAGATCTTCTTCCTAGGTCACATGGTTCGGAAGTTATGAGCATTTGAGTAGTTGAAATCAGGCCGATTTTGGAAAACAAAGTTCAGAGTAATTAGGTCATAAAATTAAAGTTTGTTTTCATTTGGCCTTCATTTGGACACAAATCTGAAAAAATATCTTCCCATTGAGCTAGACACATGAATTTTTGCATGCACTTACCAAACATAATAACCATCCACTGTATGAAGTACGAAAATGGTAGCTTACAGTTAAGGTAAATAATTCAGGTAATTAATTAGGGTAATTAAAACATTAATTAATAAACACATAAGATAACATTAATAAACACATAAAGACACACTTTTGGCCAGTTTTATTGATGTAACATCGAACATGGATAACTACTAAAGGTATTTATGACAAAACCAAAATCGGCTTTTTACTACTTTTAGGTGAAAAATCACCTATAACTCAGAATGAACATTGAAGTCCTACGGCATATTTTGATCTGACAGGCTACATATATATATATATATGCAGAGAGCGAGAGTGAGAGATAGCGAGAGAGACAGAGAGAGGAATCGAGAGAGGATCAAACGAGAGGAAAATAGCGGGCAAGAGAAAAAAACGACGAGAGTGAAAAAGAAACATTATCGGCGAGAGCGAGAGAGCGAAAAAAAGAGGAAGACGAGATAGCGAAAGGCGAAAGAAAAAGCGAGAGAGGGAAAGAGAACAGAGAGGGGAAGATTTATGCGTTAGATTATACTCACGGCTAGCACGACGATGACGAGAAAAACGGCTATTGTCTTATTCATTTTTCTCTTTAGATTTTCACAAGATTTTCTACACAAAGAAACAAAACCGCGTAAGCCAACGTTGCGACGCCGTGGACAACCCTAAATGCAATGTGTCGGGCATTGTCAATATCGTCGATAATTCCTCATTACATACTGAATCGTATTGCTGTTCTTCGGAATACGGTTATTACCTCCGCCAAGGGGTTGGCAGGAGGTTATGTTTTTAACTAACATGGAATTCGGCGGAAAACGTAATTTCATTTAGTATGATAGTAAGCTGACAAGCATGTATTTAATGCATGTATTTATTTACATGCAAATAACTAAACGCAATTATACTACAATATATATCAACTAGAAACAAACATATAATAATGTATAGTATGTAATATGGCGCGTGTAACAAAGCTGTACGTATAGCGTAAACAAACGCGCATATATACTGCTATGTCGTTTTGCTACTCTCCATCTACCACTAGAGGTATAGCACACTCTAACATGTACCACAGATATAAATTGTAGACTTTATGCATGAGACCAAGAGCACATAGACTAGTTATGACAACATCTACACACACTTAGCTGTAGAGAGACCAGACGGGCCCATACAAGTTTATCATACAGCTCTATATCTAACATTAGCCAACTTGAACACAGTTACCTGTATCTGACAACAACGACGGCATATCGGCTTACCTGGCTGGTTCTGCGTTGGATGTGTGTGTGTGTGTGTGTACCGAAGGAGCCTGTTGAACACGATGTGACTCCTCTCCTTCGACTCACCCTACATATATACCGGCGCTCTGTCGCATTGACCGCGCGCCTAAAACACTCTTCGTGCTCTCTTCACGCAGTGTTAAACTTGGTGACCCTGACTGATTTACCCAGCATATCATGACGTCGTTCACCATTCGTTAGTTTATTACCATCTTTGTTTTTCAGCGTGGTTGTCATGTAATCCGTCGCCTAGCGCTCCGTAGAGTGTATGCGAGAGAAGGGTGCGGGACGGAATCGGGCGGAAAAAGGCAGCACTGTGTTTAGAGTAAATTCACATCAGATTAGCTGAGTGACTAGAAACGACCTTGTTTTAATCGACGACGACCATTTTTTCAGACGTGTGACAACATCACTGTGTTCGGCCGCTATTTGTACGGTTGTCAAATATGATTCCGATGTTTACTGGATATATAAGTCGTGGGACACAGCTCCGTCATTCTACTAGCTAGAAGGTTACGCGGGCCGCCATGTGGCCTCGCCAAATGTATAAATATTATATATTAGTCTAGGCTCTGGGTGGTGTTCGTGTACATGACTCTTTTAGAGCAAAACCTTATATTTTCTCATTCCGTATGGTAAGACTCTCAAAAAAAGTTTGGGTAACACTTCTGGGTCAAGTACGTTTTTTCTGTACAGCTAATTATGTGATTTTCGGTTAGGCGCCAAAGTGAAAAAATTACAATATTGAAGTTTCAGAGCATAAATATTTATTAAGCAACCATAAACTTTCAAGTTGCACTGAATTACATTGAATGAATGTTACATGTTCAAACTCTGTTTCATGGTACGAAATGGCTACATTTTGCTCAATTTTAGCCAAAAAATAGCCAAAAATCGCGTTCACTTTGAAAGTAGCTCTAAGTATGATTGCTTCTCACTCACCCAATATTGTAGCTAGAGCTACCAAAATTGGCTACAAGTTTCCTTATTAAGTGCTCTAAGTGATCCAACCTTCAAAATGATGCTTTCCCGCTCTATATGATGCACACGGGGGGGGGGCTATTGTAACTCAGGGTCAACCCTACCCCCAAATAGCGCATTTTGCGAATGTCGTCAAATGATGATAACTCCGTAAGTAAGTGACATAGGAGGTTGATTTTGTGGCAACATATAGGTTTTTTGACACCAAGGAATTGATTGACACCATTATTATACATTTTGGAGTTCACCTAATTAGAAGAAGTATAAGATGTCTGCCAAAAGCGATAATTAAGACATGAATTGTCCCATAGAAAGATGATTGAAGGATATACATGCATCATAAACTGTACAGGTGGACGCTTTAGTGAAAAATAATGCCTAGGTATGTCCTAGTCTAAAATATTCCTTGTTACCATACTCAGTTATAAATATATACAATGTATCTACCTTAACCGAACTTGAGACAAGAACAACTGAACCGAGCATGCTAGACAACATAGCAGAACCCAACCTAATCCTATCAAACAATTGGGTTTTTACAATCATGTGGTAATGTTTTCCTGCACTTACAAATTTTACCACATTTCACCCCAGCCTTTCTACATGGGCAAGTTAACCTTGAACACTTAGCACATAAACAGGAGACTGACCAATGAGGCTCGAGGGGTTTCCACGATGTTGCGGGTACCAGCTGTTCTTGGTCGTTCACATAGCCACAATCCTCTGGCTTCAGTGTCTCAACGTTTTCAGGGT
>NW_014578343.1:24928-39810 GCF_000485595.1 Priapulus caudatus
GTTTTTTTAATTAAGTCTCTACAACGCAGCTAGTAAGAGTACCAAATTTGGGCATGTGACATCAATTATCAGCGCTCCAAGCGGTGACGGAAACCGATAGCCGAAATGCTTAGACGCGTGAAGGATGGGGACAGAAGTGGATTCGAGGCGGATTTTGGCATGTGGGAGGGGAGGTTTAGGAGCCGATATCTCCGCCTAGGAGTATCGTATTGACAAGCGGTTGGCATGGTATTGCATTAAGCAGAATTCTTTGCTCTCTAAAACAAGAGTGTACAACGGAAAACGGGAAAATAGTGCTATTTCACGACAACATTATTCTACTTTGCCTGCGAGTCTATAATAATTTATATATATATATACGTTGTTGCGTAATGGGAAGGTCTGTCACGGATGGATGTAAAGGGAGATGATGTACAAGCACGTGGATTACGTTTACGAGGTTAAAATCTCACTGCAAACAAACACGCCGTGAATGATAAATGATGACGATTACGTCGCGTGTTCCCCAGGAATGGTGCCCACAGAAAAATGGCCCCGTTTGGCTATACATTGAAATACCACCACTGGGCAGTACATGCTACTTTACCTGACATTGCATTATAAACCCCGATTTTCTACCTATAAGCACATGTAGAAATGACAGAACCACGTGCAGCAACCACGTGGAACGTCAACGTTACCATGTACTGTGAACCAGACCTTGGTTATAGGGCTAGCGAACTAGGAGAAATATCTACTCAGTGGTTTCATAATGTTTCAAATTTTTCTAGCAGTGCCACCGACACATACCCACACATTGATGATAACAGGCACGCTACAGGCGAATTCCGCATTATATTCTTATAAGTACAAATAAACGACGATGATATAGAGTTTTACCGTCAGGAGAGGCTTCTTAAAAATGTTAAGAACTTGGTTATGTTAGCCTAGTGAACTTAATTGTATTTTACAATCATTAGAAAGCGGCTACGTGCTTGCGGTGTGGCGTAACATATACTAGAACGCACCACGTGCACAGGTTCAAAATACAAGGCAGAGACAACAGTTTCTACAAACGTCATCATTATAAAATATTAACGTATGAAGGACACATACTAACGCATGAGAAATAGTTTTCCAGTTAACGTAGAACGAGTAGGTCATAGTTAGCACAAAAACCCACACAGACCGAGACACGCTGTGCCTGTGCAAATAAATAGTGGCGTGGGTATGAATAGAGGCTATAGGCCGCAGAATGTTATCTACACCCTACTATTGAACGTTACTGATTAGTAGGGATATGTTTATTCGTAGCAAAGTGTAGCGGTGGTTACATGTCGCTCGGGTTCTAGAGAGGGTAAGGTCTAGATTTCCATACATACTATTACTTGATTTCTGACACGCGCAGTTATAGAATTGCGGGATAGTCTATGACTAATAGACATATTGGACCCAAATCGCAACCGTTAAAACAAACCTTAGAATGCCCACATCTCGCGCCGCCATTTTTATCGCTAGGCAGGTACGTGTTCTTCGCTTAAATGGGTTGTAGTGGTTTTCGCGCCGCTGGAAACCTACCAAGGAAGGCAACTCCTGTTTAGGACATGTTACGAACTACTTGCTTTGGTTATTTTTTACATGAGCGTGAGACTGTTAGAAGACATTTGGTAAGCCGTGAACAGACAGCCAAGGCCGGTCGTCACTTATTTAATATCATGTCGATCGAATTCTAATCTAGGAAACATGAACACACGCATCGACGCCTGGTCATGCTGTAACAGAAGACGATGAGACGGAGTTCCACTAGAGCTTCACTGTACCTATGTCAGTCTGTGACTAATAGACATTGGACCCAAATCGGAACAAATCGAAAGATAATGCTAAAGATTACATAAGATATGACAAATATTAGAGTGCGTCTCGATCTCGCGCCGCCAGCTTTGACAACTAGAGAGAGATAACAGAGAGACTGACAACAACGCAACCAGAAGCCGGTCAATACCTTTGTGAACTTTTAGGAATCGAAGTAACAATGGTAGCAGTGAAGCTGGTTCCGGTACTTGTCCTGTGCGCAGCTTTAGTGACGGTGAGGACGCAGTTTCTGCAACAACCACGTGACACGGAGGCAGTCGAAGGCGCTGACGTCACAGTAAGCTGCATCCTGGACCTCCTTTATGAAGGGGGTGGTGAAGGGCCTATATCGGCTGAGTGGTATCGTGACAGTGTCTATATATCGATCACGAAGGAAGACAGGTACTCTTACATCGACGACAACAAGTACGATACGGGTGACTTCAGCATTAAACTATCTAACTTAAACGTGGAGAAAGATGACGCAGAGTTTCACTGCCAATGGAATCAGAACGAGGTAGCACCTGATAACAGACCTTTATCTAATAAGGGTCATATAACAGTGCTAGTGTCACCACAGTCGGTTGCCATATGTCTCTTATAGACAGCTCTTCATCACCGGATGGAACGCTACAGTTCTCTTGTGTATCGGACAGCAGTAACCCAGCAGCTAGCGTCACCTGGTGGCTGAATAGTAAAGATATCACTGCCGACTCCAGTCAAACAGAGGAAGCGGGTTCAAGAACAAACACGTTTACAGCAAATAGCATCCTGAGTCACACGTTCTCGCCGATTGATAACGACAGAGAACTGCAATGCAATGTCTTTATCCATGGCGACTTAGCGGTAGTGGAATTAGCCGAGACCCTGTACCTGAGAGACACTGTGACCATCAGCAGCAGCAGCAACCCTACTGAAAATGACGTCTTCTTACCAGCGACAGAGAAACTACCGTTAACGTGCAATGCTGATGGCTATCCAGAACCATCTTACACGTGGTTTCACGACGACCAGGGGATACAAGCTGCAGGCGACGAGCTGGTGATCGAGTTAGTCGAGTTTAAACACAGAGGATTGTACGCGTGTAAAGCAACTAGTGTGTTTGGAGAATACATGTCGAGTAACAAGTTGAAGGTGACCGTGTTAGTGCCAGCAACGTACGTCACCATGGAAATAGACGGCAATGCTGTAGCAGACACAGAAATAATACATGTAGGACCGCATGAAGCTAACTGCACTACAGACAAAAGCTTCCCGGGAGGAACAGTAACATGGAAACTTGGTTATACATCTGTAGGCGGAGCTAATACTTCACATGCCAGTGAAGTCGATGGAACTAGAACGACGTACAGCACACTGACGCGTACGCTTACCGCCGATGATCACGACAAAATACTTGCCTGTCATGTTGACATCCACGAATCATTTCAGTCACTGTCAGTCGATGTTCGGCTCAATGTACAGTACATGGGGCAGGTCAGAGTAAGCGGTGACAGTCAAGCAGGCGTTACGACTGTCAAGCATGGCAGTGCGATTTGGCTGCTGTGTAACGCAGACGGAAACCCCGAGCCAAGTTATTCATGGCTTCACAACAAATCATTAGTTACTGCAGAAGTGAACCGCGTTTATGAAAGGGAACAGGTTAGTTTCGTAGATGCTGGTGACTACGCATGCTCAGCCGCTAACATTGTAGGAGTTGTAAACTCTGCTAATTCAATGTCTGTAGTCGTCGTTGCTCCCCAAGGAGATACATTGAATACGGCTCTCATTGTCGGACGGGTCATCGCTGCTTTGGTTTTGATAATCTTAATCATCGTCATCGTCGGCGTCTGCGCGAAGAGGAAGCATGACTCAGGGTTCCCTACTTCTTCGACGGAGAGCGCCACAAATTACCACGAGAACGCTGGCATGAATGTTTGGAAAACGGACATATCCCACAGTGTATCGGAGCAGTATGAGTCGGACCAGGGGGAAAAAAGCTACACCCAACCTCACACAACCTACCTACGACCGCAGTACGAGCCCAGTCTCGGGGAGAGCTACAACTACCCCGGCAGAATAGACGGCGTGCTACAGCAGTATGCGCAGGAATCGTGTGGCCAACCTGACAGATCGCACAGTGCCCCACGTCAGTATGACTCCGGTTACATTGATATCCTACCTGGAGACTCTTGCAGTCAGCGTGCTGCGCCAGTAGATGGCGCTGGTTGGATGAGAGGAAGCGACGACGACGCTGCCTATGTTATTCCTCCCATGAGAACGTTAGGTTATGGTCAGGGCTCTGGTAACGATTCCAACTCTACGCTTTCACTCAGTCGCTGGATTCCCAACAACGACTCGTATCGTTATGGTGGACAGACACGGAACACTTTAACACTCTTGTCTGAACATAAATCAAAAAGTACTAGACTCACTTCTATGGCGTTATGAAGAAACTTCTATAAAAAGTATATGTATTAAAGTAGAGAATGGACTATAGGAGTCAGTTGCCTGAACATTTCACAACAGCACACGTCCTGTTGCATTAACACGAGAAATTCAATACTATGTGATAACGTCGCGTTATATTAAAACACAATTCCGGATTCGATAAGTCTTTGATTTTCTTTACGGATAATAAATAACATGATTATATACGATATGTGAAACGTGGTTTCGCTTCTTTATCACAGGATATAATAGTCACACGCGCTGATCTAACAACTTCGAGTTTATTGTTTGTCTTAACAATACAAGATTTTGTTTATTGTTAGTTTGTAATTACATCATAAAACACCGTAGTCTATGTACATTACTATAAACTGACGTCTAGAAAGCATTAACGTAAAATGGGCCTTGTCGTGTAGTTGTGACATTCCGTCAAGTGGCGTATTTTATAGCCATGGTGACCGGTCGGCCATTTTTGTGTTTGAAACGTGATCGGACTACTTTGTAGAAATTCGCATCATGGAGCTGGCAAATGTTTCGAGCGGAGCATAGAGCATGAATCTGTAGTTTTTTTAACATGAATAAAGTGTATGTTGTGTATGCGACGTAACAGTGTGAGTATTTTTAATTAATTTCTGTTCGATGCTTATTTAGGCCTGCTGCCTATGGACGCCTTCTACTGTTGTACAACACATTAAATATGGCCATCGCTCGGTGAACTATGTGTGAGTTGAATACGTTCACACGCGGATGTGTCATATAGCGCCCGCGCGCGGTGAAATACACGCGATAGCACAACATACACGCGGTTAGCCGTCAGGAGTCAGTTAGATAATAGAGAAAAGCTGAGTAAATTTATATACAAACTGTGCCCTCGCGCGGTGAAATACTGACGCGATCAGGAGCTAATAATACCTTATATATTATTAGCTCTTAACGAGATGTACGAATACGTTTACATGCGGATATGCTATGTTGTCGCTTCACCTGCTGAACCTCGTGCATGATGATTTATCAAAAGCATGCTTATATCAACTATGGTTAGGGTCAGAGTTCTCTTTAGTGTTAGAGCTATGGTTAGTGTCAGAATTAGGCGTATGTTTAGATTTAGGGTCAGAGTTAGGGTTAGCACGTACGCGCGTACGTGCATGTACACGCATGCACATATATACGCACATTGGCGAGCACACGCTCATACATGTATACACGCGTGCACACACACAAACACGTGCACGCGCACACTCTTTCACACAGCGCGCACGCGTGCACGCTGACACAGGATTTGTGTCGTTTTCTTGCTTTCGATTCGAAATTCGAAAATGTAGGAGCTGCGGCTTGCGACTTTTTGCGACTTCTTGCGACTTCTTGCAAATTCTTGCGACAGATTCATAAAATCACAATAAGGTCAGTACAGCCGTCATGCCAGACTAAATTCGATCTTTTTTCTCCTTTATCCCGGGCATCGCCGGGGGTGACGCGTGAGGTATATTCTCAATCAGCATGACGCGACGACCATTTTAGGCCAAAAACAATTTCCACAAAAAGGCCAAAATAAGGGCAAAAAACAAACAACACATTTCCTCCCAAAAAATACTAGCGCAGCAGAAAAGTTAACAATCACAGCAATCCTAGCGCTCCACTATACACTGCAGCAGAAAAGTCAAGACGAATCCTAGCGCTGCAGAAAAGTAAATAGCAATCCTATAGCGCTCAACTATATAGTCAGGCTCAAAATCAGGCAATCGCATGAAATGCCGAAACGCAAGCAATAGCAGAAAAGCAGTAACCCCCCAAAAACCCCGGGCATCGCCGGGTAGCCCAGCTAGTATCTATATAGAAGAGCCCGCGTGTGTAGGTATCCTAACGCTGCAGACTCAAGTGTGTAGAGGTTATATATGCACGATAAGGTCATCACAGGAATGGATGCGCAACAGCAACAGTTCAGGTGACAATACGACCATGAAACTGACGTCCACGGCTACATTTCTGTCCTTTTGGTAATCTTCTGTTTAGTAAGTGATTCGAAACCTTACTGAATAGTTTTTTTAAATTTGTGTGCACGCCTGCGTACGTATGTGCGTATGCGCGTGAGTGCGTATGTAACAACCACATTACAAGGCACTCCCCCCCCCCTCACATGCGACGCGGGCTCGCCGCGCTGCGTCGGCGGTCGACGGAAACATTCATTCTACGGCGTTGCCCCTAGCAACTACGCGCGATCAATACGGCCTGCTGGCAATTCATTCTACGGCGTTGCCCCTAGCAACCACGCGCGATCAATACGGCCTGCTGGCCGAGCGAGCTGAGCAGTCAAAGATGGCGGCCCGCCCACGCCGCGACATGCTGCTGGAGTACCGCTACGTCACGGGCACCCACGCCGGCTGGTTAGGGGATTAACACCACCCTCCCCAATTAGCGGCGCGTACGTGCCGTGATTAGTGGTGCCGGCCCTAGCATAGAGGCGAGACCCGGTGACGCCCCGCGGCTAACGCGATGCGACTTTAAAGCCGCTCAACCGTGAAGTGTCACCGGGTGGTGGGATTAACTGGATTAGATGCGCTAAACGCAGCATGAAAAGCTATCAACGCTCGGGAAGGCTGCCATGTTGAACGCGCGGGACGCGTTCGTGCGGATAGACGGCGCCACCTCCTAGACGGTTCTGCTGCAGAATAGCGGGTCTTCCCCGTTAGGGGCCGCCACCGTCCAGGGCGAAGGTGGTGAAGCCAAGCGGAAGCCAAGTGAACGTGGATGAGATGGACGCGGTGGTTCGCGTGCGCGGCACGTGGGTGAGCATGCAACGCGCACGTGGCGGCGCCTATAAAAGCCGCCACACGAGCAGAATCGGGAAATGCGCCCTCAACTCCGGGCACGACCGCTTGCGTATTGTAACAGTGAAACAATACTGAATCCAAATTAAACCGCATCAGTCATGGTATATATTCTTTGACAACTCTTTATCTATGTCTTTTGGCTATGAATATAACATCACAATCTATAACTATCCAGTAACGTAAAACTGGGTTATTGCGGGCATACCCACGGTGCTGTATCTGCTATTACGTATCACGTGCCGTCTTCACAATAGCATCGTGTCATCATCACTCTACTTTCATCCACCGGCGTGACTGACAAACTCATAACCACGCCGTATCGTGGTCGGGTATGTAAAAACTAGCCTGCTGCCGGTTAGTTAAGTTATATTCTAATTCAGTTACTTACTACCGTATATCATATCAGATACTATATCACTGTTTCCAATTCATTGCTTCTATATCACGTGCTTCTTCACA
The DNA here is from genome assembly GCF_000485595.1 of Priapulus caudatus. Lineage (NCBI taxonomy): Eukaryota > Metazoa > Priapulida > Priapulimorpha > Priapulimorphida > Priapulidae > Priapulus > Priapulus caudatus. The sequence continues at coordinate 32,476 of NW_014578343.1, forward strand.
GTCGCCCTTGCCGATATGTGCGCGTCGTGTATTAATGTAGTGTGCACTCAGACGGCTGGCATTGCTCATTGCTAATCGCTGTCACTTCGCTCCACTATTCAGTGATCTCTGGTGTGTGTACGCCTAAGCGTGCGTCTGTAAACCTGTGTGCGCGTGTCAACGCCTGTGTGTGCGTGTGTACGCCTGTGCGTGCGTGTGTGCGCCTAAGCGTGTGTGTGAACGCCTGTGTGTGCGTGTATACGCCTGTGTGTGCGTGTCTACGCCTGTGCGTGCGAGTGTACGCCTGTGCGTGCGAGTGAACGCCTGTGTGAGCGTGTATACGCCCGTGTGTGCGCGTGCGAGCGCTCGTGCGTGCGCGTGTGAACGCCCGTGCGCGTGTGAACGCCCGTGCGTGCGCGTGTGTACGCCTATGTGCGCGTGTGAGCGCCCGTGCGTACGCGTGTGTGCGCGTGTATACACCTGCAACGCGTATGTGCGCGTGTATACGCCTGCGACGCGTGTGTGCGCGTGTGCGCGAGCGTGCGTGCGCGTGTATACGCCTGCGACGCGTGCGTGCACGTGTATACGCCTGCGACGCGTGCGTGCGCGTGTATACGCCTGCGACGCGTGCGTGCGCGTGTGCGTGAGCGTGCGTGTGTGCGTATACGCCTGCGATGCGTGCGTGCGCGTGTGCGTGTGTGTGTGTGTGTGCGTGTGTGTGTATACGCCTGCGACGCGTGCGTGCGTGAGCGCGCGTGTGCGTGTGCGTGTGTTTGGGTACCTACTTCCGTAAAGCGTGTGCGCGTGCATGTGTGTGTCTGCCGGGGACAGCTTTAACCCCGCTTGTGTCTGTCGGGGACAGCTTTAACCTCGCTTGTGTCTGTCGGGGACAGCTTTAACCCCGCTTTTCTTTTCCAATGGCAACCACCGTCACAATACGATATCGCAGACCTAGCACACGTATTCAGCGAATCGTTACGCCCAACCGTTGAATCAGCAGCTGCTACATTCCAACATGGACTACGTGTCGCCGAAGCTCGGACTACAGTTCCGCGATTCACGGGCAATAACGCGCCACTTTCGATTACGTTCGACGACTGGCTCAGCACTTTGAATTGGAGACAGTTGGAATTGTGTCTCGACGCTACGTTGATGCGCACGTTTGGTTTGTCGACGCTCGGAGGACACGCTGCTGAGTTTTCTCGTCGCCTCCTTCTTGAGAGGCCTACTATGACTTGGGAACAGATCACGGAACAGCTGACTAAGCGCCTCCGCGATCCGCTGCGTCAAGTAGACGCGCAGAATGCGCTCAAGAACTTCCAGCAGACTAGTGGCAAAAATATCCGCCCGTATGGAGACAGGTTATTGACTCTCGCGTTGCGAGCGATTCCGGCCGAACAACTTTCGACGGCTGAGACGCAGGGCCGTCTCGTCAACATTTTTTTGGATGGACTAAGCTGGGCCATACACAGTGACTGTTGCTTCATCGCAACCCTACATCACTAACCGACGCCATTGACCTTGTAGCGGACGAACACGTACTAGAGTCATCTCTAGTGGCACGACGACAAAACCGTAGCAACGCGTTCGCCGATCCCTACGACACGACAGAACCTATGGATGTCAATACCATACTACGCCCTACGTCATCGGAGCATCTGCTTAGAGAGGTACGCGGCTTGCGTACACTCATCACTCAGGCCGTGCCACAGGTTCAGTCGCCCTCAATGAATGAGTCATCACGAGACATGACACGACAACCCCCGCGCCAACAACGTTCACAAGCGCTCCTACCCCGCGACGATCAGCTCAGATCTCGCCAATGGCGACCCCCCCCCCCCCACACGACGCGACCAGCGCCCACCTGTACGTAATCAGGCTTATCTGCCACCTGCTTCGCGCCAACGCGCCCCATTTCAACCATCAGCGTCGGCACCTACCCAAGACCGACGCGACACTCGTTGCTATGCGTGCGGCTAACTAGGTCACTACGCGCGTGACTGCCCTCTCCGCCGCCGCTTAGAGGATTTTCGCCGACCTTCCCCGCGACGCAATCGCACCGCCTTACCCTCACAACTTTTAGGCACGCATGAATCTGCTGCGTGCGGATCACCGACTACCGCTACAACTTCAGCGCCAACGTGCGGTGTTAAAGTCGGCTCACTCTCACTCACAGCCCTCATTGACACTGGTAGCAATTGTACGCTTATCGATTTTGCTGCATGGCTCCACTTACCCCAGCACATACGGACGGCTGCTAGTTTTAACGCCGTCTGCGCATCAGACGCCATGCTTCTTTCTGTCACAGGCAATAAGCTACACCTTGTAGGCACCGCCACTTTACGCATTCTACTGGGACGTGTAACCACCCTCCATAGGTGCTACATAGTTCAGGATTTAAGGCAACAATTCATAATTGGAGCTGACTTTCTATTGGCTAACCGAGTAAACATTGATTTTGACAGGGGAGTGCTCGCACTAGGTAATAGTGTCGTCACTTTGAAACTCCGTCGCGGTAGAGGACTTCTCCCCACCCCTCAACTAGCTTTCATTCATCATCCGACCGTGTTGCCCCCTCATTCGGGCCAACAGTGTTTTTGTCGCGTCCCCCACCATTTCGGCCCGAGTACGCTACTCTTTGTTCAAGGATCTCCAGCCTTTAAATTGTTTCGTAGTAACCCCCACCTCATCTTAATGCCGTCTCTAGTCGAAGTCACAGAACAGCACACAATTTTTTGCCGGCTAGAAAATCGCTCAGATCAAGCAATCTCGCTACCTCGTAATGCCATTGTGGCAATAGTTGACGCCACCACCCCTCCCCACATACAAGTTATTACGTCCACGCCTAACGAGGCCGGTGTATCAGCACACGATGGTGCAACCCCGCCCTTTGATTATAATTCACTCATGGACGACGTTCAGGATTCTCGCCATCGATCGACGCTTTTAAAATTTTTACGCCAGCATGAAAGCTCATTTGCGCATACAGATACTCAACTAGGGTGCACGCACCTCTGCGAATTCCAAATTCATACCGGAGATGCTCGGCCATTCAAAACAAGGCCCTACCGCATGGCTCCAGAGCAACAAATCATTATTCAGCAACAGGTTGACAAACTCATGCAGAATGGGATAATTCGCCCCTCCATGTCACCTTGGTCATCCGGCGTACTTCTGGTTAATAAAAAAACTGGCGAGTATCGAATGTGTGTTGACTATCGGCGATTAAACTCAGTCACCGTAGGGGACACTTACCCTCTGCCCCTCATCGAAGATGTGCTACAAACAATAGGAAAAGCTACAATATTTACTACCCTCGACCTTAAAAGTGGTTACCATCAAATCCCCCTAGCGGAGAAAGACGTTCCGAAGACTTGTTTTGTGACGCCCTCCGGAAGCTACAACTATTTAAGGACCCCATATGGACCAAAGAACGAACCCGCCCACTTTCAACGTATCCTCGATTACGTCTTGCAAGGACTTCGTCACAAATGCGCACTCGCCTACATTGACGACGTCTGTATTTATTCAACGGAATTTGAAACCCACATGTCCGACTTGGCAGAGGTTTTTGCCAGATTCGACGCAGCTAACCTCAAGATGCGCCCCAGTAAATGTGCGTTTCTACGCCAGTCCATCAATTACTTGGGTCACGTCATAACCCCAGGTTGCGTCAGACCCGACCCAGAGAAGATCTCTGCGGTGCAAAATTGGGCCCCCCAAACACGCCCACAGCTGTTCGGCAGTTTTTAGGATTCACCAATTACTACCGTAAGTTTATCAAGGGCTATGCCGATATTGCCCACCCACTGACCCTACTCACCCACAAGAACACACCCTTTGTGTGGGCAGACGAGGCACAGACTGCGTTTCAGTCTCTTCGTAAGTGTCTCACAGAAGCTCCCATTTTGGCATTGCCTGATGGAAGTCGACCATTCCGCCTCTATTGCGACGCATCCGGCTACGCCGTCGGAGCAGTTCTCACGCAGATAAACAAGCAAGAGCAAGAACACCCAGTGTTTCATCTCAGCAGACAGCTGACTGAGACAGAACAACGCTGGCCTACAATAGAGAGGGAATTGTTTTGCATTGGTACACGCATTACAGAAATTCCGGAACCTCCTTATCGGTGCCGATTTTGTCATACTTAGCGATCATAAACCACTTAAGTATTTACTGGAAGCAAAGGCACTGCGCAATGCCAAACTCCAGCGGTGGGCCGTGTACATCTCTGGCTTCCCTTCATGCCGGCTAGAGTACACAACGGGCAAGTCGAACGTGCAAGCGGATGCACTTTCTCATTTGCCTCCCGAGTCGTCTACGCCGACGACACCCCATCATTCATCAATCATGATCACCACATCATCGATGCACAGTGGTATGGCCTCACGACCTATTTACCAAGTGGTACCGCCTTCGCCTACCGGTGTGGCCTCACAACCTGCACGACGGGTAGGCCCCATTACGCTCCATCACAACCCTCCTCACCTTGATGCGCTACCGGACCCTAAACTGACACCCCATCCCACCATCCCTGCTACTGACACCGAGCTCGCCGCCTTGCAGCTGGCTGATCCGCTTCTTGGAAACATCATACGCACACTCTCCAACCCTGACGAAACTTCCATACGTGAGGCTAAGCTCGTTGAAAGCTATCTTTTGGTTGACAACTTGCTCTTTCATGTGCCGTCACGTGCGCAGGATGCCGAGACTGCACCACAATTGGTCATCCCCCGTATGCTCGTACCCGCTGTGCTTCCTTTGTTCCACGATCATGCATATGGAGGATACCTGGGTTTCAAGAAAGTCTATAGCAAACTCACACAGCGATACTTCTGGCCCCGCATGTTCGCCGACGCTTACCACTACATCAAATCATGCGTCGAGTGTAATTGCCGAAAACTACAATGTCGCCAAGTGTAGCATGATTTCGTAACGAAATCACTCGATTGCAGTAGCTGATTTCGTCACGAAATCACTCGCAGTAGTTGATTTCGTAACGAAATCACTTTGTAGACTTGATTTCGTAACGAAATCACTTTGTAGACTTGATTTCGTAACGAAATCAAGTCATGCGACACTTGGCGCGCCGGCGCGCCAAGTGTAGCATGATTTCGTAACGAAATCACTCGATTGTAGTAGCTGATTTCGTCACGAAATCACTCGCAGTAGTTGATTTCGTAACGAAATCACTTTGTAGACTTGATTTCGTAACGAAATCCCTTCGTAGATTTGATTTCGTTGCAAAATCAATGATTTAGTAACGAAATCAGCCATGCGACACTTGGCGCCCTTACGCCAAGTGTAGCATGATTTCGTAACGAAATCACTCGATTGTAGTAGCTGATTTCGTCACGAAATCACTCGCAGTAGTTGATTTCGTAACGAAATCACTGTAGACTTGATTTTGTAACGAAATATCACTTTGTAGACTTGATTTCGTTACGAAATCAATGATTTAGTAACGAAATCATGCTACACTTGGCGTAAGGGCGCCAAGTGTCGCATGGCTGATTTCGTTACTAAATCATTGATTTCGTAATCAGAAACAGTCTACAAAGTGATTATTCGTAGCGAAATCAAAGTCTAGCAAGTGATTTCGTTAGCTGAAATCAAACTACAAAGTGATTCCGTTAGCGCAAATCAACTACTTGCGAGGATTCCGTGAGGAGGGGGGAAGAATCAGCTTATCTACAATCGAGTGAATTTCGTTTACGAAATCATGCTAACATCTTGGCGTAAAGGGCGCTCAGTGATGCATGTTTTGATTCGTTACTAAATCATTGATTTCGTAACGAAATCAGAGTCTACAAAGTGATTTGCCGTTACGAAATCAACTACTGCGAGGATTTCGTGACCGAAATCAGCTACTCACAATCGAGTGATTTCGTTACGAAATCATGCTACACTTGCGTAAGGGCGCCAAGTGTCGCGATGGCTGATTTTCGTACTGAAATCATTATATTCGTAACGAAAATTAAGTCCTACAAAGTCGATTTCGTTAGCGAAATCACAAGTCTAGCCGAAAGTGATTTCCGTTAGCGAAATCATGGCTACACTTGGCGTAAGGGCGCTCAAGTGCGGCATGACTGATTTTCGTAACGAAATCAAAGTCACAAGTGATTTCGTTACGAAATCAAAGTTCTATCAATAAATCATTGTAAATATTTGCGTTATTATTATTATTATATTGCGGAAAAAATAGCTTTAAATGGATAAAGATAGCAAAATGAAAAAAATAATGCATGACATGGGGTGCGTGCGTGCATGGATGTGTATAGACTTAGGTACCACGGTCGCCACCTCTCGGCTTAGTTACTCGATGGGCTAGTTACATGCGAGTAATCAAGATGGAGCGAGTACCCAGTCTAGGTATGTGGACTGGCGGGAATTTTAGGAAACTCGAAACGGGTTGTCTATATTCCAAGGGCCGGTACAGGAGGAGGAGCATGGTGAGGTGGTGAGAAGGAGGAGGAGAGAAGCTGGTCGGAGAAGGAGGAGGGGGAGAAGCTGTGGATGAATGAGGAAGGGGAGAAGGAAGAAGGTGGTGAAGAAGGAGAGGAGAAGCTGGGGATGAAAGTGAGGAGGGGGAGAAGGCTGTGGGAAGAGGAAAGGAGAAGGGAGAAGCTGGTGGACGATAGAGGAGGGGGAGAAGATGGTAAAGAGGAGGAAGGGAGGAGAAGGAAGAAGGTGGTGACAAGAAGGAGGAGGAGAAGCTGGTGGAGCAAGGAGGAAGGGGAGAAGGGAGGTGGCGGAGAAAGAGGAGGGAGAAGCTGGTGGAAGAAAGGAGTGAGGGGAGGAAGGTGGCGGTAGAGGGGAGAAAGCTCGTGGAGAAGGAGGGAGAAGGCTGGTGGAGAAGGAGAGCGGGGAGAAGCGGAAAAGGTGGTGGAGAAGGAGGAGGGGAGAAGCTGGTGAGAGAAGGAGGAGGGGAGAGCTGGTGGAAGAATGAAGAAGGGGAGAAGGAGAGGTCGTGAGAAGGAGGAGGGGAGAAAGCTGGGAGAAGGAGGAAGGGAGAAGGAAGAAGGTGGTGGGAAGGAGGAGGGAGAGGGGGCCAGGGGGGGGGGGAAGCTGTGGAGAAGGAGAGGGGAGAAGGAGAAGGTGTGGAGAGAGGAAGAGAAGGCTGTGGAGAAGAGAGGAGAAGGCTGGTGAAGAAGGAGGGAGGGGAGCAAGGAGGGCGAGAAAGGAGTTTGGTGAAGGAGGAGGGGAGAAGGAGAAGGGGACTAAGAGAAGAGGAAAGGAGCTGTGGAGGAGAGGGGAGAAGGGAGAAGAGTTGTGGAGGAGGGGAGAAAGACTGGCTGGAGAGGAGGAAGGGGAGAAGAGAGAAAGGTGTGGAGAGGTAGAATGGGAGAAGCTGGC
>NW_014578343.1:39835-43364 GCF_000485595.1 Priapulus caudatus
GACGAATCACTAACCATTATAAATTACACTCGCATTCAAACAGAGATGAATACGGAGGTGCTGTCGCACGTGATTTCCCATGCCCGTTATTTACCCTCAAGTGTGCGCACACTAATGTTTAAAGTAACGGCCTTCCAGGCATCGATGGCACGGGAGTTCATTGCGATTACACACCTCCAGTTATCCCTTTCTAGTTTGACTGTAGCGTTCGATAATGTTCAAACCATACTTGACACTACGGTACACGCTGTCTCCGTTTTGTTAACGGGCCGCCTGCCTTCTACACTCTTACCCCCCATCAGTTGCGTCAAGTGTTACTCACTATCGAAAGCTCGCTACCCCCTACATTAGCCATGCCACACAGCCCCCACGCTGACTTGTTTTATTACTACAATATTATAGAGGATATAGTGGTCCCTGTGGACATGGGACTCCACGTAATCACATTCTTACCTGGTAAGGATGGCCTTTAAGGAGGCCCTTAATGGCTTCATTAAGGAGGTCCTTAAGGAAAGGAGCATTCAGGACCTCCTTAGGAGGACCTCCTTCAGGACCTCCTTAGCTCCCAAGGAGTCCTTCATTAAGGAGGTCCTTAATGGCTTTTAAGGAGGCCCTTTTTTGGTACCCTTTAGGTACCGTAGCGCCCGTGAACGCCCGCTCTATAGATTACCAGAACGCCCGCCGACGCCCGTAAGCACTAGTCGTACTATAACCCCATCTATAGTCAAACCCATGAATGAATCGCTCTGCTACTCGTCCTGCGACTGCCTACGATTACTAGTAAATGTATGGAGGTCTTTGATTGGGTGGTTTCCATTTAAAGTAAGCGAATTACAGAGCGTCTAAGAAAGGGAAATTGTGCAGTGACGCGTGAGGACGCCATCGGCGTCCATCGCCATTTTACGAATGTGCGAACGAGTATTACAGCAAAGACGATCGCAAATTATCATGTCTTCTCGGCGTTATACTGCTGCTATGGTTGCTGAAATGATCGCCAATGATGACGAAACAGATGAGGAGTATCCCGGTGGAGATTCAGGGTCTGATATCAACGTAAATAGTGAGGTAAGACGACGTTTATGTCACATTCTCATGTCAACATGATTTTACTGCGTAGTTAGTATAAGTAGTATGACAAGACACCCTAAAATATCGCTAGATTTTCATACTTGATGGCAAAATAAGTATTGGTGAACTGTCAGGCAGGGTCTAGTTGAAAATTACGGATGTTTAGCTAGCCTATTTATCAAGATTTTGGCTGTTTTTGTTCCGATGTAAATTCTGCCTTTGTTTGTAAACAAGCGAGAACGTGTCGTGACATAGGCACATGTACTAGTGAGGCTAGCAACATTTTTTGACTAAACCATAAGCATGAATTCACTACATTGATCATGAAGGTAGCTAGTTTGAATGAAGGTGTATTTTTGGCCTATTTTCTATGCGAAATTTGAGAGTATGCAATTGTGTGCATTACAAAAATATTAGTAGGTTTCAATTCAATAACATCAATATAAAAACATTCTCTAAATGAGCACTTGAATGTGTCTGTGGTGCCCGATCTCAACAATTTGCTAAATTGATATATTGTTCTCTCTGTAAATTGTGACAGTATAAATTTATACAAATTATTCTAAATGCATCAATTGTCGATACCAGTTTATTAGAGCTTACGGAACAATTTCTGACTCTCTCATTCATTGTGCTTTTACAGAATGACCAAGAAAGTGATGATGCATCAGACCATGGTAATGACAGTGATTCATCACAGCCACAGCGTGAGCTTGATTCTTCTTCCGATGAGAATCCTCCAATTGGTCGTGGTCGTGGCCATGGTCATGGAAGGGGTCGAGGACGTGGTCGTGGAAGGGGTCGAGGACGTGGCCGAGGAAGAGGAAATGGACAAGGTGCTGCTATAGCTGTCGGTGACCCTGACTGGACTGACACCAGTGCCACAGTCAGCTGATTCCCTGAAGAATACAATGGGCAGCAGCTGAGACCTAAATGCGACTTTACCAGTTTGATGCGCATGAAGATAACTTTTGATGGCTGTTACTTGGAGAATGGCTTTTCTTGGTTGATTTAGCTAAATTCAATCAAATAATTATGCAGCTTACCAGGGTGCAAAACAAATGGAAGTACTTACCGGCGCGAATAGAAATAAACTCCGTGACGAGCGTGGTCGACATCGTATAGCATTGCGCTCTATTACTAGGATGAGTCCAATCTCCATCAATTCTAAGCGTCGTGTGAACGAAAGGCGATGGATAAGAGTGGAGGAGACATCAGGGAGAAGTGAGGGAATGAATCGCGAGACGTAACGAAGTGAGGAGAGAGAACGTAAGATGGAGAGGATCGAGAACGAAGAACGACGATGACTTGGGCAGGATGAGAGATATCGAGTAGATAACAGAGGCATGTGCATAGCATGAGAAGGCCACGCCGCTCACTGAGGATTGAGATGAAATTGGTGAAGGTAATTTCATGTGACAGATCCGTAGAGGGTGGCGAGCATGGATGAAAATGACTAAATCTGCGCTCGAAAGTACGCTCCCTTTGCATCACCATCTCTTCAAGGAAAGCGTGTTCCGCCAGCTCACCTCAACTCCAGGAAAATCAATTGTCTTGGGATGAGGCCATGATCAAGTTCGTAGACGTCGCTTGGCATGGAAAGCAGTACATGCAAAAAAACGTTCAAAGTGGGAAAAAGGTATGGTGGCCGTGTGATGCCCAGACAAGATGGATAACTGTAGGAGCTTTAAGTATACGAGCCTGGAGGAAAGAAAGAACCACCAAGAGAGGAGGACTTGGTATAACGTGCGGTGATGGATGCGTTCGTCGAAGAAGTTAGCAGCATGAGAGCGGTCGCCGATGTGTATGAGAGCGAATTTTTTTCGTTGTCAGATAAACTGTGGTTGGGGGAAGTAGTAGAGAAGAGCAGAACGTAGAGAGACAGATGCGTGATTGGTTGAGTGAGAGGCACAAGATGAGAGATAAAGATGAGCGTAGGCGCGACGAGAGAAGGGAGCGTTCCAATTCGATTGGAGAACGAATGAAGAGAGAGTGAGCAAGAGAGAGGGGCGTGTTGGAGAGAAGAGCGTCAAGAGTGTGAGAAAAAAAAGCTTAGAATGAAATGATGGTTGATAGTGCACGTAGGGGAGGAACAAAGCAGGAGGATGTGTTAGTATGATTTCAATCCAAACAATGAGCGGGCTGCGGACACCAGAACAGCGAGGACAAGATTCGCCATGACGAGAATGATGAATTTCAACCATGAATTGTGGATTACAAATGAGTATGGGGAACGGTGTTTAGATATCCGTAGATCATATTTCGGATGGATTACTAAGAGCCTATAATGATAGAGACTTTGGCGTAGAGCCGGACGGGAACAGAAATTAAGAGAGAGAGAGAGAGGTGAGGCGGATGTGTGTGATGAGAAAGCACGTCGATTGGAGAATCGACAGTGAGAGTCAGAAACGCGCATGTATTCTGAAGTTGGTGGGAGCAGTAGCAAGAATAGGAAGAAAAC
>NW_014578343.1:43389-48786 GCF_000485595.1 Priapulus caudatus
AAAGTGAACTTTCATAAAATTATAATATTTTGTGTTCATTGTATTCTAAAAGGGTTCAGCTTTAAAATAAATTGTGGTTGTAATAATTGATATTAGAATCTTAGTGTAGTTATTTGAATTTAAAGTTTGATGAACGAAATTACAGTTATTCCTGAAAATTTCTGGTATTCTGCTGGTAACTACTTATAATAAATTGGTACCTAATGGGTAAGAAGGAACCTCGAGTGTGTATCATAGCGATTGATGCCGGAGGCGACGTCATTCATACCCTGTTAAAGAGACATTCAACATGGTATAAACTTAAGAAGGCCGTGGCTTGGAGCCTACGTGTTAAAGGCATTCTTCGCCATAAAATTCAGAAAGCCACTATGACAACCCATATTCGTGGCCCACTCACAGTGCACGACATTGCGGCTGCTGAAATGGAGATAATCAGATATATCCAGAGAACGAGCTTCAATGATGCCCTGCTCAAGTCGAGCAATATTCGTAAACTTGCACCCATGACATCTAGAGACAACATAATCTGTGTTGGAGGGCGACTGGCAAATACGACCCTCAGTGCAGAAGCCAAGCACCCGTGGATTCTCCCCAATCGTCACCCAGTTGTTGATCTGATTATCCGACACTACCATGTGACAACAGGACACTCCGGCATAGAACGTACACTTGGAGAGATACGGCAACGTTTCTGGATTGTCAAGGGCCGAGCAGCAGTAAAACACGTGATATTCCGCTGCATTCCATGTCGTAGAATGAGAGCCTCACTTGAGTCGCAACGTATGGCAGACTTGCCAAAGGATCGTGTCACCCCTGGACTTGCACCATTCACTATGGTTGGAGTAGACTTTTTTGGCCCTTTCATGGTTAAGCGAGCAAGGAGTGAGGTTAAACGATATGGTTGCCTTTTCACGTGCCTCACAACTAGAGCCGTACACATTGAAGTGTGCCACTCGTTGGAGACGGACTTTTTTATCAATGCACTTCAGCGCTTCATTTCTCGGCGTGGAAATCCGGTTGAGGTGCGCTCAGATAACGTTACCAATCGTGGAGGAGAGAAGGTGCTGCGCCTTTCCATCCGTGAGTGGAATCAAGGGAAGATACAGGACTTCTTGTGCCAAAAGGAGATTAAATGGATCTTTAACCCTCCGACAGCCTCCCACATGGGTGGGGTGTGGGAAATCAAAATTCGGACAATACGTTCCATTTTGAACAGCTTGCTTGATCAGCAACCGCTTAATGATGAAGGACTTGTCACCCTGATGTGCATCGTAGAAGGCATCATGAATGGTCGTCCCATTACCAAACTATCCGATGACCCACGTGACGCGGCTCCATTGACACCTAACCATCTGCTGGTACTTCGCTCTGGTCCATCCTTCCCACCTGGAATCTTCGTTAAGCAAGATGTTTACCGCAAACAATGGCACCAAGTTCAGTATCTGAAAAAAAGGAATATCTGCCATCGCTACAGGAAAGGCACAAATGGTTAAAAGCAGAAAGGAATCTGCAAGTTGGTGATCTCGTACTGATCAAATACGAAAACACTCCTCGTCACCAATGGCCTTTGGGTTTGGTGGTAGATGTCTACCCTGGCAAGGACGGTAAAGTTAGGTCTGTCCAAGTGAAGACCCGTGGGGGACTCTATGACAGACCGATAGACAAGCTATGTGTTCTGGAAGGAGTTGAGATGACACCCAAGCCCCACAATAATGCCTAAACAAGGTGAAGAAAGTTTAGTTCAGGTTTAGTTTAACTTCGTGTGGTAACCGACCATGTTTGATTATAAGTTTGCTGGAATTCTGCCTTTAATATTCGTGTAATGGCATTCGGGTTCATGCGCATTAGGGGCCGGGATGTTACGGCCGAATTCAGTTTATTATAAATTTATTGTGACTGTATGGTGCTGCCACTAAACAGTGTAGCTTGTTGAAAGACGCGTAGCGAGTGGCTTACGAGCATGCGCGTTAATCACTTCCCAGAAGCCAGTCAGACAGGTAGACGCGACAACCGCGAATCACGTATCAGTGTGCACGACATGTTCTTTATTAAGACAACGATTTCCATAGACACCCAGACATCGCAGCGATTTAAAACCACACAACCACAGCCATGTACAGTAGAGAATAGAGAACAAATGTAAATAAGACTATGTGTGCGTATTTCTCGTTGAAATAATAATTTAAATCGAGACCTAACGGCAGACAACGTAGCCGGACGGTTACAAGAGTTATAACTAATCGAACATCGCACTCGGCTATCTTACACTAGTTCACAGACCATCTTGCCTAAGATTATACACTAGATATCCGGTTACATAATATAGCAAATATTTATATATTTCGGCCAACCAATCAGCGCTCAGCGAATGTGTCCGTCTTTGTCTTATCTTTGGGTGACTATGCGTTTACCGTTTATCGTTTATCGTTCGATGTTTACCGTTTATCGTTTATCGTTCGATGTTTACCGTTTATCGTTTATCGTTCGATGTTTACCGTTTATCGCACCATGAAACTCCGCAGTAGAGTTATAAATAACTCTAAGCTTTAATCGATCATTGCGCACTTGTCTGTTTTATTAAGATTACACGCTAGATGTCAAGTTGAATAATAATAGATAAACGTACCTCCGCGTGCGCGCTTGTGTCGCCTTGTCATATATGAATCTTCTTTGAAAACCTTCAACGCAATATGATAGTCAACCCGTGAACGGATAAACGCGTGAACGTCAGTTATTTCACGCGGGCATGAATTAACAATGGCAGCATGCAGTGAAGCTGGTTGTGGTGTGTGTATTGTGCGCAGTCTTATTGCCGGTGAGGACACAGTTCCTGCAGCAACCATATGACACGGAGGCAGTTGAAGGTACCAATGTTACCGTGCACTGCACGATTGACCTTAGTTTCAATTTCGGGGAAGATTTTCCCGTTTCCTTTTATTGGTATCGTGACGGTGCCTACGTAAGTCCTACTAATGAAGATAGATATTCCTACTTTGACGCCAACATGTACAACACAGGAAACTTTAGCTTGCTAATATCTAAAGTGAGAGTCGAGAAAGATGACGCAGAGTTCTATTGTGTATGGCAGCAAGTCGAGGTCGCGCCGGGTAGCGGCCCTACATCTGACAAGGGTAATCTAACTGTGCTCGTGTCACCACAGTCGGTTGTCATGTCTCTTATAGACAGCTCTTCATCACCGGATGGAACGCTACAGTTCTCTTGTGTATCGGACAACAGTAACCCACCAGCTAGCGTTACTTGGTGGCTGAATGGTGAAGATATCACTGCGGACTCCAGTCAAACAGAGGAAGCGGGTTCAAGAAACAAAACATTTACAACAAAAAGTATCCTGAGTCACAGGTTTTCAACGGAAGATATTGACAAAGAACTTTGTTGTCATATCTTCATTCAACAACGTTACCCGAAGAAGTGTCAACCGAGATTTTGTACATGGCAGACACCGTGACCATCAGCAGCAACAACAACTCCAGTGATGATGACGTCATTATTATCGAGGCAGAGAAGCTGGTTCTACGCTGTAATGCTGACGGCTATCCAGAACCATCTTACACGCGGTTCCACGACAACCAGGGGATACAAGGTGCAGGCGACGAGGTGGTGATCGAGCGAGTCGAGTTTAAACACAGAGGATTGTACGCGTGTAAAGCAACTAGTGTGTTTGAAGAATACATGTCGAGTAACAAGTTGAATGTGATCGTGTTAGTGCCAGCAACGAATGTCACAAAGACGATAGACGGTAATAATGTAGAAGGTAATATGACGATACTTGCGGGATCCCTTGAGGTTAGCTGCACTACAGGTAAAAGCTTCCCGGGAGGAACAGTAACATGGAAACTTGGTGATACATCTGTAGACGGAGCTAATACTTCACATGTTAGTGAAGTCGATGAAACTATAACGACGTACAGCGCACTGGCGCGTATGTTTACCGCTGATGATCACGACAAAATTCTTGCCTGTCATGTTGACATCCACGAATCATTTCAGTCACTGTCAGTTGATGTTCGGCTCAATGTACAGTACATGGGGAAGGTCAGAGTAAGCGGTGACAGTCAGGCAGGCGTTATGACTGTCAAGCACGGCAGTGCGCTTTGGCTGCTGTATAACGCAGGCGGAAACCCAGAGCCAAGTTATTCATGGCTTCACAACAAATCACTAGTTCATGCAGAAGTAAACCGCATTTACGAAAAGGAACAGGTTAGTTTCGTAGATGTTCGTGACTACGCATGCTCAGCCGCTAACGTTGTAGGAGTTGTGAACTCTGCTAATTCAATGTCTGTAGTCGTCGTTGCTCCCCAACCAAATACATCGAATACGGCCCTCATTGTCGGACTGGTCATCGCTGCTTTGGATTTGATCATCTTAATCATCGTCATCGTCGGCGTCTGTGCGAAGAGGAAGCATGACTCAGAGTCCCCTACTTCTTCGACCGAGAGCGCCACAAATTACCACGATAACGCTGGCATGAATGTTTGGACAACGGACATATCCCACAGTGTATCGGAGCAGTATGAGTCGGACCAGGGGGAAAAAAGCTACACCCAACCTCACACAACCTACCTACGACCGCAGTACAAGCCCAGTCTCGGGGAAAGCTACAACTACCCCGGCAAAATAAACGGCGTGCTACCGCAGTATGCGCAGGAATCGTGCGGCCAACCTGACAGATCGCACAGTGTGCCGCGTCAGTATGACTCCGGTTACATTGATATCCTACCTGAAGACTCTTACAGTCAGCGTGCCGCGCCAATAGATGGCGCTGGTTGGATGAGAGGAAGCGACGACGACGCTGCCTATGTTAATGTTCCCATGAGAACGTTAGGTTATGATCTGGGCCCTGGTAACGATTCTAACTCTACGCATTCACCCAGTCGCTGGATTCCCAACAGCGACTCGTATCGTTATGGTGGACAGACACGGACCACTTCCGATGAGAGTAGCTTTAACACTCTTGTCTGAACATTAATCAAAAAGTACTAGACTCACTTCTATGGCGTTATGAAGAAACTTCTATAAAAAGTATATGTATTAAAGTATAGAATGGACTATAGGAGTCAGTTGCCTGAACATTTCACAACAGCGCACGTCCTATTGCATTAACACGAGAAGTGCAATACTATGTGATCACGTCGCGTTATATTCGTTAGGAAGTCTTTGATTTTCTTCTTTCTTTCTTTTTCTTTTTTTGTATTTATTTATTTTTTTTGTATTTCCAGACTTGACACAAGTACATATATTTACACATATAGCTGATCAAATATGTAGACACATACAGGATTTGCACAATAATAAGAACATATTCAAAGCATATTTGGATCATATTAAAAAATTGGGGAAGATTATAAGTACGGATTATGCTAGATAAAATCACCAACA
>NW_014578343.1:54319-56077 GCF_000485595.1 Priapulus caudatus
CAAGGAAACGATTTCGCACGATGATTGGCGAATGTACTGTGTCCGATTTGAGCTCGAGTTACGTGTAGTAAATCGTAGGTATTATAAGGCTAGTAAATGACGAATTTCCCTTGTTTATTGATGTCACACTCCTCCCTATTATCTACTCCTGATAATAGAGAAAAGCTGAGTAAATTTATATGCACAGTGTCCTCTCGCGCGGTGAAATACTAACGCGATCAGGAGTTAATAGCCTAATAATAACTTATATATTATTATCTGGTAACGAGATGTACGAATACGTTTACATGCAGATATGCTATGTTGTCGCTTCACCCGCTTCACCCCATGCATGATGACTCATAAAAATCATGCTTATATCAACTATGGTTAGGGTCAGAGTTCTGTTTAGTCTTAGAGCTATGGTTAGTGGCAGAATTAGGCGTAGGTTTAGATTTAGGGTCAGAGTTAGGGTTAGCACGCACGTGCGTACTTGCATGTACACTCATATACGCACATAGTCGAGCACACGCACATACTTGTATACACGCGTGCGCACACACAAACACGTGCACGCGCACACTCTTCCACACAGCGCGCACGCGTGCACGCGGACACAGGTTTCGTGTCGTTTTCTTGCTTTCGATTCGAAATGCGAAAATGCAGGAGCTGCGGCTTGTCACGCACCCCTAATAATTATTATCATATATTTATATAGAAGAGCCCGCGTGTGTAGGTATACTAACTCTGCAGACTTAAGTGTGTAGACTGTAGAGGGCATATATATGCACGATAAGGTCATTACGGGAATGGATGCGCGACAGCAACAGTTCAGGTAACAATACGACCATGAAACTGACGTCCACGGCTACATTTTCTGCCCTTTTGGTGATCTTCTGTTTAGTAAGTAATTCGAAACCATCGTACGTATGCGCGTGAGTGCGTACGTGCATGCGTGTGTGTGTGTGCGGGCATATTGAAGCAGGAACCCGTCATAAACGCAACCACCCGACACGTGGTAATTCGAATTGCCACGTGTTCCTATTTAATTACAACACGTCGATAATATTTCCGACACGTTGCAATTCGAATTACAACACGTCATTAATTCTTTCGACACGTCGCAATTCGAATTACAACACGTCATTAATTCTTTCGACACGTCGCAATTCGAATTACAACACGTCGTTAATTCTTTCGAGGGCGGGTTTTTATAATATATATATATATATATACAATTTTGTAATCACTTCTCGTAAAAATTACAAAGCATAACAGTTACACATTTAGAATTACGTTTCGGTTCAAGTAAAGTCACTTTCAGGAACCTAACTATGATGTTAATGGCGGGAATATGAACTTTTCGCTAAACAGGACGCGCACGACGAAGCCGTGAAGAAGGTCATTCAAAGGTCGGAGGTTGCGAGCGAGGTCGCCACGGCGACGCGCGACTGCATCCTGAGGGAGGAGCTCGCCGGTGCCTCCCCGCCGTCCGCGCCGCCGCTCCCCGGATTCCCCGCTCGCCCAGATGACACCCCGGGACGCGACAGCGCCGCGCGACTCAAGGAAACCTACGAGTGAACCGTCAAGACTCTCCTCTTCCTAGACTGCGCGGCCGCCGACGAGCGTGCGGGAGCGACGCCGGAAGGGTACGGGAAAGGAAAGTTCCCTATGGAGCGCGTGCTGCAGGAGGTGGATAGGATGGAGAAGCACGTGGCAGGAGCGTGCTTGCCGGGGATGGGGAGCGTGCCCCTCGTCGACACGAGCGGGCTTCGGCCG
>NW_014578343.1:59009-61794 GCF_000485595.1 Priapulus caudatus
CGCGGATAGTCACATACCTACTTTTAAGTTTAGCTTCTTTGTCTCTGTGATTCCCGCTCTTGTCTCTTGTTGTGTTAGCCCGACCAGGCTGTGCGACGGATTGTCTATACATATACGGTATTCTAACCCTAGCAATACCGTTTCTTGGAGCTATTGTTGTGTGAGCATCTTTGTCTCTGTTGTCTCTGCGCTTCTCTGCATCATTTCTTGATATACGGAAAGTCTGTGCATCAGTTGATGTAGTCCGAGCCGACGCAGACCCCAGTAACGTGTCGAAAGAATTAACGACGTGTTGTAATTCGAATTGCGACGTGTCGAAAGAATTAACGACGTGTTGTAATTCGAATTGCCACGTGTCGAAAGAATTAATGACGTGTTGTAATTCGAATTGCACCGTATCGGAAATATTATCGACGTGTTGTAATTAAATAGCGACACGTGGCAATTCGAATTACCACGTGTCGGGTGGTTGCGTTTATGACGGGTTCCTGCTTCCATACGGGCATGGATATTTATCAGAAGGTATAACCATGGCCATATTTCTGATGACAACGTTAATTGTGTGTGTAGCGGAATACTAGTTGCTCGTCGTTCTGGCAAGTAACCGAATAATGCACGTATATATTAGAGCTACGATAATTTAATTATTCTTATGTTATTGGACTCGTGCCGTGTATTGTGTGTGTGTGTGTGTGTGCGTGCGTGCGTGCGTGCGTGCGTGCGTGCGTGTGTGTGTGTGTGTGTCTCGGTGTGTATGTGTGAGTGTGTGTGTGCGTGTGTGTGTGTGTGTGTCGTAGATTGTTCAGCTGCGGGAGGATTCTCTTACGGCCATCTCCCACGCTTCACATTATTAGTACATTAGTATAGCAAGGGACTTTCGGCAGAGCAGTGCCACAACATTGAACTAGCGAGGGTGCGTTTTTCGATGCGAACCGTCTCTAGATATGCCACCCTCTAAATTAAATGATTAACATTGGCCCTAAGTCGTTTCCTTTGGGCGACAGGTCGCCGACGTGTCCGCGCCCCATCCCTGTACATTGGTATAGCAAAGGACATTCGGCAGAGCAGTGCCACCACATTGAAGAAACGAGGGTGCACTTTTCGATGCGTACTTTAGGATTATTTAACGAAATATTAAAGATTATTTGCGATTATTTACTGCTAATTCTATGTAGGTAGTTGCGCAATGATTGCTGATCGGCATCCTCTGACTGAACCGATCAAAACTATTAGAGGGAATTACTGTTAAAGTTGGATGGAGGAAAACAGCTACAGTTGACGATTAAAACAAAATTATTTGAAACACTTGAGTGGTTTTGAGTGTTATAGTGCGATACGAAAAGTAATGAAGAATAGTGGAGATTAAAATCGGTCGAATATTCTGGAAGATCCGGAAATTTACAGGATACGGGAAATTCCGTTGTTTACTATTGTGTCTAGTTGTGTCTCTTCTCTGCCCAGTGATCGGTGCACAGTGCTTCTATACTGTATAGCGTCTAAAATATATCGATAGCTCATCATGGCTTTAGCTACTATGTACATAGAATTACAAAGGCAATTATGGCTCTTTATTGAACAATGAAACTATCGGACCTGTTTCGCTAACGAATATTTCTCGATTATATATTCTCGCTGTGGATATGTATGGTGGCGCCCTCTATCGACGCTAAGCGTAACGCATTTGAATCGGGACTGCGAATTGAATGCCTTCAGCCTTAATTATCAGCAGACAACTACGTGCGGTGATTAAGCGTTTTGCCGAGTCCCCAGATAATAGAAAAGCAGAATTTTGTTACTGTATGAATCAAAATTAGAATTTCGCATACATAGAAAAATGCGGAGATAGACGCGTCCCAAGCAGTGCTGAATGTCTTGCATTCCCCGAACGCCGACCATATGCGTAAAACCTGAAACGAAATGGTTGTCCGAAACTTACTTCATCTAAAAACGCATCGCGTGCCATTCTCGTGCTGTATATAATTCCCCCGTCGAATCATTTTTTTAGAAAGCTTTCGCGAGCGCGCGCAATCTCGGCGTTACCTAGAAAATCACGTCTTGATTGTAGAAAATAACCACAGATCATGTTTGATGAACCAGATCGAGTAATGGCGGCCGGCACGGAATTCCTATTGCACGACAATCACTTACGGAAAAATGTATCTTCAATTTTTAGATATACTTTCGACATGGAGTTAAGTGAAATATTGTAATAACGTGCACAGGATCCTACATTGTTCAATGGTCGAATGACTCCTGTGAAGGATTAGGGTTTCTTATCGAATCAATTTTTATATAGGTGTTAATATAATATATTATATAATAAGTAATTATATAACAAATATGAGATATCGATATTGCGTAAAATGATATTTTTTGCAGTTGGTCGCGGCTGTGCATTTCAATGTGTTGCGCCAATCAAAGAAACGCCGATATCAGTTTGTTCTATTTTATTAGCTAATTCATATTCTAATCGCCCTTCAGAGAGAAGGGGAGCGGACGAGGGTGAGCGAGAGAGAAAAAGAGAGCGATAGAGAGAGCTCAAGCGCGAGAGAGTTGGAGAGAGAGAGAGAGCAAAAAAAGTAAGCGAGTGAGAGAGTAAGAAAGAAAGAAAAAGAGAGAGACAGAGAGAAAAATGAGAAACAGAGAGAACGAGAGAGAGACAAAGTAAGACAGAGAGAGAGAGAGCGAGAGAGAGAGAGCGAGAGAGAGCACGAGAGAGAGAGCGACAGAGACAGAGAGAGAGACAGAAACCGAGAGAGAGAGAGAGAGAGAGAGAGAGAGAGAG
>NW_014578343.1:62161-64272 GCF_000485595.1 Priapulus caudatus
TCTCTCTCTCTCTCTCTCTCTCTCTCTCTCTCTCTCTCTCTCGGTTTCTGTCTCTCTCTCTGTCTCTGTCGCTCTCTCTCTCGTGCTCTCTCTCGCGCTCTCTCTCGCGCTCTCTCTCTCTCTCTCTCTTTCTCTCTCTCTCTTTTACACTCTCCGCTCTCTCTCTCTCTCTTTTTTACCTTTATATCATTGCCTATATCTTTCTCTCTCGTTCGCGCTGTCTCTCTTCCTCTGCTGGTTGTTATCCCTCGTGCTCGGCCCTCAACTGCATTGGTATAATATCTCTAATGTTTTTCTTGATTTCTTTCAGCCCCCAAAACTATTAGATATACTGTCCAGAGCGACACAAGCAAACCTTCCTCTGTCCTCGTAGTAAAACCGCGTAGAAATATTACGTTGAACTACGAGTGAATCATATGAGCAACAAGAGCAATCGGAGATAGCAAACCTCCGCCACAGCTTAACAGTCCACCCCATCTTGCTGGTACAAAAAAAATCTTGGATCCAGATCTGGATTCGGATCACCACCAAAATCTAATCGTTTGGTTCTTGGCCCAAGACCAACCCATCCAAAAAATTCATTAAAATCCGTCCGTAACGTTTTGAGATATCCTGTTGACAGAAAAAACAAACCAACAAACCAACCAACAAACCAACAAACTAACAGGGGGCGAAAACATAACCTCCTTGGCGGAGGTAACTAATGAGTATGAAAAAATGACTAAAGACTATGAGTATCATGAAGTAACTAATGAGTATTATAATTTAATAAATTAGCAAGTAGGGAGATCACGATTCCTACTTGCAACGCTTATCCTGCTTTTTATTATTTCTTCGTACCATGTCATATTTAAAAGTTGTAGCCCTTATGTAAACCTATCCTACGGAGCCACGTGTATAACATGTGTCTGAGATGTCTGGCGTGTACACACATTGTAGCCAGATAAAATGTCAAAAGATGATGTGCACTCGTGCCTTAAACAAATTCAAAGACTACAAATTTGTTGGTGGGTGGGATATATGGAGATAGAGGTGGGCGATAAGGCCTCTGGTATGTCACGGTATAACCCATCTAATGTAAATAGTTTAGAGACGGTAGCTTTGACTAGTGGTGCCCCCGGACGCCCCGGCCTTGTGCAAACCGAAGATTTGAGTTAATATATGCAGCGGCACGCTCCCCCTACTGGCAATTTAAATACAAAACAGGGAATGAAATATGGGAATTACCATCAATACAGTGACTGGCTTGACACAGCGTTTGCTGGTAAGCATTGTAGCATCGTTGAAAAAATGTTGGATTTAAAAGCGCACGAAAAACTATAATAAAATTTAAATCTTACTATAATTTGGCGAATGTTGTATGTATGTATGTTAATGAAAGGCTCTGTCAGTTTTGATCCAAATAGCGCCAAATTCACAGAAGAGATCGATGAATACACCGGACGGGTAAAAAGGGCTTAAAAAAGACACAAAAAAATTCCTGAAAATAGGGGGCGCTATATCTTTGCCTTGCTAATATTTTGCCGTCTGTGAACGTTGTGCTGTAATATTTCGCCGTCTGTCAACATTGTGCTGCATGCACAGACATTTTTGCAAGCCCAATAATGTAAGTAAAAATAAGCATGTAATAATAAAGTTAAATGTCAATGTCAAGGTCAATCTCTTCTCTTATCTCTCTGGGTATTGAACAGTCGGTACCACATGCATCACAGTCACTAAGCCCGCGCTTAGCGCTGGTTCCAGCTAGTAACCCTAATTACCTCAATGACTACGCCCACCGCATGCCACTCACGATGTTTACTCGGTGACGTTGCCCTCCCAAATCCCATTGTTTGATACAAATCACGTGCCTCAAACTCCTCAACGACGCCACAGTGTTGTCAAGGCACATCCATAATACACAAACCCAATGATCTTTAATAGCCGAACGCCTAGAGCACAGACGACACGACTGAAATGTCGTTGGATCGGATCCCATCTGTTTTTTAATTATTTTCCTGTTTTCTGTATTTTTCTATGTTTATCCATTTAACTATTTTTTCCCAATTAACGCAAATATTTACATGATTTATTTACAACAATTTAATAACATTTTTTTTAATAGGGTTAGG
>NW_014578343.1:64809-78790 GCF_000485595.1 Priapulus caudatus
GCACGCACGCACGCACGTCTACGTGCACATGCACGCACGCACGCACGAACGTGTACCTGCACACGCGCGCACACACGCGCGCACGCACGCACGCACGTGTACGTGCACACACACGGACGCACGCACGCACGCAGGCACGCACGAACGTGTACGTGCACACGCACGCACGTGTACGTGCACACGTACACACACACTCATGCACGCACGTGTGCGTGCACACGCACGCACACACGCATGCATGCACGTGTACGTGCACACGCACCGCACGGACGCACGCACGCACTTATACGTGCACATGCACACGCGCGCGCACGCACGCACGCACGCACGTGTAGGTGCACACACACGGACGCACGCACGCACGCACGTGTACGTGCACACGCACGCACACACTCATGCACGAACAGCGCGTTTTATCAGAACATGTGGTCATTCATCTGTAAATGTCAAGCAGCACGCTTCATTTCTGCCAACCACAACACAACAAATGCACGTGACCTGATGTATGACGTCACGTGAAACATCGCTATTAGACCTGCGCGATGGCGTGTGCATATGTTTGCTAGTGAATTAGACCCGCTAAAATTCGAGACTGTTCGCTGGCAGCAATTGATCCGTGCGCCGGCCTTTCGATTTGGCCCACGGATCAATAGCTGCCAGTGCGTGATATTTTCGTAGGACGTTCCCGCGCTCGCGTGCGCCTTGCCGCGGAACTGCGCGCAAGATCCGCGCTCAGCGGGCAGGATCAACACCTCTCAGGCGACGTTTCTCTGGTATCCGGTCTCTCATCTGGATATTGGAATTTACGTAGTCACAAGTCGTGATAAGTGTCTCCGGTATTAAACATTGTTTTCAATTTGCCCGTATTAAGGCCTATTTATCGTCATTATATCTACAAATATGGGTAGATTTAACACTATGGGTGAGCTTATGGGTGTTGTGCCCCCCCCCCTCCGGACGCCCCGTCCTTGTGCAAACCGAAGGTTTGAGTTAATATATGCAGCGGCACGTTCCTCCTACTGGCCATTTTTACAAGACAGGGATAAATCATACAAGAATCACCTGGGAATTCGACTAGTCTCAATTCGTGGCCAATTGTGACTGACTTGACACAGCGTTTGCTGGTAAGCATGTCATGGTAGCATCCTTTTAAAAAAATTTGGGATTTAAAAGCGCACGAAAAACTATAAGAAAACTTAAATAACCCTAATTACCTCATTGACTACGCCCACCGAATGCCAGTCACGATGTTTACTCGGTGACGTGCCCTCCCAAATCCCATTGGTTGATACAAATCACGTGCCTCAAACTCCTCAATGACATCACAGTGTTGTCATATTGAAGGTATATCCATAATCTATAAACACCTGAACCTGAATAGCCGAACGCGTATAGCGAGTATGTCACTGCTGAAAGAGCACTGGATCGAATCCCATCTGGTTTTTAATTATTCCTGTTTTCTGTATTTTTCTATCTTTATCCATTTAACATTTTTTTCCAATTAACGCATATATTTACATGATTTATTTACAACAATTTAATAACAACAAATAATTTTTACAACAATAATTTTTATTTTTTTAAATAGGGTTAGGGTTAGGGTCACAATAAAACAGGAGTTTGAGGCACGTGATTTGTATCAACCAATGGCAGCGCTCACTAGAGCCCTATGTTCTTAATTATGCTAGAAAAAAAATCACGCAGGCCGTCGTCGCGTACGGTATACTAAGGAATACTGGAATACTGTATAAAATAAAAAGCTCATGTTAACTAAGCTAAGACCTGCGCGATGGCGTGTGCATATGTTTGGTAGTGAATTAGACCCGCTAAAATTCAAGACTGTTCGCTGGCAGCAATTGATCCGTGCGCCGGCCTTTCGATTTGGCCCACGGATCAATTGCTGCCAGCGCGTGATACTTTCGTAGGACGTTCCCGCGGTCGCGTGCGCCTTGCCGCGGAAATGCGCGCAAGATCCGCGCTCAGCGGTCAGGATCAACACCTCGTTTGGGCGACGCTTCTCTGGTATCCGGTCTCTCATCTGGTTATAAGGGAGCCTAACAGGTGTGTAAATTACTGTAATGATCAGTTTTGTGCATATAATATTGTGTACTCTTGTGTGCGTGTGTATGTGTGTGTGTGTAGTGTGTGGCCCGTGCTCGTATAATGTATACCATGCGATGTTCTAACCCAAAGGTCCTGCTTGGCGCGGGCACCCTTGTGAGGTACCCTGAGGTAATAACAAAGTAGACAGACACGGAAGTATAACGTACAAACAAATGTATATTTAATTCTTAGACAAACTTACAGAGACAAGTTATTAGTTACATATTTAATGCAAAATCTCTAAAAGGAGTTTACACACGCAAATACATTTACTAGTCTTAAAAGGAGTTTAAGACATACGTTTCAAGATGCATACTATAACACGAATACGGTAAGACCTAAACTATAACACATATACGAGAACTGTCAAAGCGCTGACCAAGCGCTTTAATACTACATACTCACGGATCTGTACCCCGGACGATTCTGTCCTTTCTGTTCAAACGTGGCTGTATTTATGCGAGTTAGATTTGTCACGTGACTTTAGTAGTGCCACGAGTTTTTAGTGTAGGTTAATGATGTCTAGACCAGTGGTCATCTTGACCACTGTCTACATTCTCTAGAAGGGGTGTTTCTTTGTACCATGCAGTTCTACGTCCCTTGCTTGGACTAATGATCATCGTTAATCATGTTCTTTACGACTCCAGCTGGGCGACACGGTCTTAGTTAGAAAGGGGTTTGCTTATCTGTGTAATCTAGCGGTTAAAGCCATGACGTAGACGTGGCCAAAGAACCGTGCCTGTCCTGCGGCGTTGCTCCATATCGTAACTGACTTTAGCTTCATTACATTACACACAGGCTCCGACTCTCTCTCTCTCTCTGACTCGATCTCTCTCTCTCTCTCTCTTGCTGCGTCTCTCTTCACTCTCGTTCTCTTGTTTATACCTCCCAGCTTGGCCGTTATATTATCATTTGTCAACTAGGTCACGCGGCTATATACATGCACAAATATTCGCACGTACAAGTATTTGTTCGTCTGTGACAGGACGTCACTGCGTTACAATATAGACATAAATATAACACGCATACATATGTCTGAACGAATGTGTATATATATGCATGAGATTTTATGTGATGCCTTGTTACACATAATTTAACGGCGAATAAATTATTTTTACCACGGTTAAATTATGACTTTTCCCCAACGAAAAGCCGGCTTACATATGACTATATCGTATCAACAGCTGATTATAAATACAGCGCGTTGTTTAACATCAAATGAGATTTTTAAGGCATGACAGAGAAGTTGAAAATAACCGAGATGGGCTATAATCCGCGGGTACATGATATGTAACACGGCTCATGGTTGGGTAAAATATAATTTCACCCCCGTAAAAAGAATTCATCCGCGGTTTTATGAAATTACGTGTAACAAGGCATTTGATTGGGTAAAAGACCTATATTTTACCACGTTTAATTATGTGTAACAAGGCTTATGATTGGCTAAACGGGATATAATTTTACCACGGCAAAAAGAATCATTTATGAGTATGATGGCCAACCATAGTAAAGTCTTTGTTTTACACATCTAAATAAGCAACTCTACATAAACAATTCTCCTCTGTAAAATTAAACCAGCAAACATTGAATAAATATTTATATGTTTTCCTAACTCTCTACGTGGATACTGCGTCCAGGCATGCCGACTGAAAGGAGCTGGCAGGGGTCAGGCATGACGTACCAGCAAAGGGACAGCAAGACTACTGAACAAAGCTCCAGTAGTGGGGGTTAGGGTGGCGTCCTGGGCAGAAACGTATTTAATGCTGCCGACGGCAATATTCCATGCAGCCTCTAACGAGCACTAGTTAGAAAATAATTTAGAAAACAAAATGTAATGCTTGTTGGAAATCCCAATACAGTGACCGCTTCACGGTTGAGGACTCATTCCCTGATATTGATTCCTGTTTACCGGTGTTGCTTTGAGGTCTAGTAATTATCTTTACAGGCGTTATAATAAGCGAGAACTACCACGTGCGGCTGACTAATTGAGTAGCCGTGGAAACGCGTCCACGCAATTAAGCCGACTATAGCATATTATGTTAGAATGTTATGGATGGAGATTTTAACATTCTGTCATCGCTAGGATATCTAGCGCAATATTAATGCCGTTTATAAATAGCATCGTGAAACATAGTAATAGATAACTAATCGAACAGTACACTCGGCTACCTTAGGCCTACGCTACATAGCACGTTACATAATATCAGGAGTAGATAATAGGGACTATATATATCTAGGGATATATATTATCTATTGATATATATCTATAGATAATAGGGACTATATAGGAGCCTCCCTATTATCTACCCCTAATGATATATAGCCAACATTTTCATACGTCCGCGTGCACGTAGGCCTACGTACGTGGCACGAACCGCGTTGTGACCTTTGGAGCCGTGCTTATCATGTTTAAATTTGTGTCAGTTGCTGTTGCGTACATACACAACGTCGTTATCGAAGCCATGTCATATAAATCGATCGTTGCAAACCGTCAACCGAAATTTGTGAAATCAATTATTTTTGGTTAGTTGATATGGATTGTAGCATATATGATCGGATACAGCAGCTCGTGAACGGATAAACACGTGGGCGTCAGATATTTAATCACGCGGGCATGATTAACAATGGCAGCAGCAAAGCTGGTTACGGTATATATATTGTGCGCAGCTTTAGTGGCGGTGAGGACACAGTTTCTGCAGCAACCCTGTGACAGGGAGGCAGTTGAAGGTACCAATGTTACGGTGCATTGCACGATTGACTTTAGTTTCTATTCCGCGAATGAATATCCCGTTTCCGTTTATTGGTATCGTGACGGTGCCTACGTAAGTCCTACCAATGAAGATAGATATTCCTACATTGACGCCAACATGTACAACACAGGAAACTTTAGCTTGCTAATATCTTACTTGAGAGTTGAGAAAGATGACGCAGAGTTCTATTGTGTATGGCAGCAAGCCGAGGTCGCGCCGGGGAGCGGCTATTTTTCTAGCAAGGGTCACCTAACTGTGCTTGTGTCACCTCAGTCGGTTTCCATGTCTCTTATAGACAGCTCTTCATCACCGGGTGCAACGCTACAGTTCTCTTGTGTATCGGACAGCAGTAACCCAGCAGCTGGCATCACCTGGTCGTTGAATGGTGAAGATGTCACTGCCGACTCCAGTCAAACAGAGGAAGCGGGTTCAAGAAACAAGACATTTACAAGAAAAAGTATCCTGAGTCACAGGTTTTCAACGGAAGATATTTACAAAGTACTTCGTTGTCATATCTTGATTCACCAACGTTTACCGGAAGAAGTTTTAACTGAAATTTTGTACATGGCAGACACCGTGACCATCAGCAGCAGCAACAACTCTAGTGATGATAACGTCATTATTATCGAGGCAGAGAAGCTGATTCTACGCTGCAATGCTGACGGCTATCCAGAACCATCTTACACATGGTTGCACGACGACCAGAGAATACAAGCTGCAGGCGACGAACTGGTGATCGAGTTAGTCGAGTTTAAACACAGAGGATTGTACGCGTGTAAAGCAACTAGTGTGTTTGGAGAATACATGTCGAGTAACAAGTTGAATCTGACCGTGTTAGTGCCAGCAAGAAATGTCACAATGAAGATAGACGGTAATAAAGTAGACGGTAATATGACGATACTTGCGGGACCCCTTGAGCTTAGCTGCACTACAGGTGAAAGCTTTCCGGGAGGGAGAGTAACATGGAAGATTGGTGATACACCTATAGACGGAGCTAATACTTCACATGTCAGTAAAGTCGATGGAACTATAACGACGTACAGCACACTGACATGTACGCTTACCGCCGATGATCACGCCAAAATACTTGCCTGTCATGTTGACATCCACGAATCATTTCAGTCACTGTCAGTCGATGTTCGGCTCAATGTACAGTACATGGGGCAGGTCAGAGTAAGCGGTGACAGTCAGGCAGGCGTTATGACTGTCAAGCACGGCAGTGCGCTTTGGCTGCTGTGTAACGCAGACGGAAACCCACAGCCAAGTTATTTATGGCTTCACAACAAATCACTAGTTCCTGCAGAAGTGAACCCCGTTTACGAAAGGGAACAGGTTAGTTTCGTAGATGCTGGTGACTACGCATGCTCAGCCGCTAACATTGTAGGAGTTGTGAACTCTGCTAATTCAATGTCTGTAGTCGTCGTTGCTCCCCAACCAAATACATTGAATACGGCCCTCATTGTCGGACTGGTCATCGCTGCTTTGGTTTTGATCATCTTAGTTATCGTTATCGTAGGCGTCTGTGCGAAGAGGAAGCCTGATTCGAAGTCCTCTACTTCTTCGACGGAGAGCGTCACAAATTACCACGATAACGCTGGCATGGGTGTTTGGACAACGGACATATCCCACTGTGTACCGGAGCAGTATGAGTCGAGCCAGGGAGAAAAAAGCTACACCCAACCTCACACAACCTACCTACGACCGCAGTACGAGCCCAGTCTCGGGGAGAGCTACAACTACCCCGGCAGAATAGACGGCGTGCTACCGCAGTATGCGCAGGAATCGTGCGGCCAACCTGACAGATCGCACAGTGCGCCGCGGCAGTATGACTCCGGTTACATTGATATCCTACCTGAAGACTCTTACAGTCAGCGTGCCGCGCCAGTAGATGTCGCTGGCAACGTTCATAACTCTACGCATTCACATAGTCGCTGGATTCCCAACAGCGACTCGTATTGTTATGGTGGACAGACACGAAACACTTTAGATGAGAGTAGCTTTAACACTCTTACATTTGGGGAGAGCGACACCTACCTTGATATCCTACCTGAAGGATTTTACATTTAGCATGCCACGCCAGTAGATGGCGCTGGTTGGATGAGAGAAAGCGACGACGACGCTGCCTGTGTTATTCCTCCAATGAGAACGTTAGATTATGGTCAGGGCTCTGGCAACAATTCTAACTCTACGCATTCACCCAGTGGCTGGATTACCATCGACTCGTATCGTTATGGTGGACAGACACGGACCACTTCAGATGAGAGTCGCTTTAACACTCTTGTCTGAACATTAATGAAAAAGTATTAAACTTATGTAGAAGAACTTGTATAGAAGTGTATAGAAACTTGGATAGAATTGCCTATGGCGTTATGAAGAAACTTCTATAAAAAGTACATGTATTAAAGTAGAGAATGGACTATAGGAGTCAGTTGCCTGAACATTTCACAATAGCACACGTCCTGTTGTATTAACACGAGAAATGCAATACTATGTGATCACGTCGCGTTATATTAAAACACAATTCCGGATTCGATAAGAAGTCTTTGATTTTCTTTACGGATAATAAATAACAAGATTATATACGATATGTGAAACGTGGTTTCGTTTCTGTATCACAGGACATAATATAGTCACATGTGCTAATCTAACAAATTCGAGTTTATTGTTTGTCTTAACAATACAAGATTTTTGTTTATTGTTAGTTTGTAATTACATCATAAAACACCGCAGTCTATGTACAAATGGGCTTTGTCGTGTAGTTGTGACATTCCGTCAAGTGGCGTATTATATAGCCATGGTGACCGGTTGGCCATTTTTGTGTTTGAAACGAGATCGGACTATTTTGTAGAAATTCGCATCATAGAGCTGGCAAATGTTTCGAGCGGAACAAAGAGCATGAATCTGTAGTTTTTTAACATGAATAAAGTGTATGTTGTGTATGCGACGTAACTGTGTGAGTATTTTTAATTAATTTTTGTTCGATGCTTATTCAGGCGTGCTGCCTATGGACGCCCTCTACTGTTATACAACACATTAAATATGGCCATTGCGCGGTGAACTATGTGTGAAGTGAATACGTTCACATGCGGATGTGTCATATAGCGCCCGCGCCCGGTGAAATACACGCGATAGCACAACATACACGCGGTTAGCCGTCAGGAGTCAGTTAGATAATAGAGTAAAGCAGAGAAAATTTATATGCAAACTGTGCCCTCGCGCGGTGAAATACTAACGCGAGCAGGAGCTATAATAATACCTTATATATTATTAGCTCTTAACGAGATGTACGAATACGTTTACATACGGATATGCTATGTTGTCGCTTCACCCGCTGAACCCCGTGCATGATGATTTATCAAAAGCATGCTTATATCTAGACCAATAAATTGTGCCCTAAAAAATTTTATATTCTGATGTTATTTTAGGGCCCAATAGCCTTCCATAGACAAAACTTGTAAATTCTGTCATGCAAAATGCACGACAACCTTTTTAGTATTTACGGCCGTGTTACATAGAAAATCAAAAAAATACCTAAAGCCGTCGCTTTATTAACATGTTACCTACATTACAAAACACTTGCCATGCAGTATTCTCCTCATTAATCACGTTCAATTATTAAAACATCACGACATAAAAATCACGCAAACTTCACTACACACAAAACTGCCAATCTTGCATTGAACCGCACAACGACATTTCTCACCGGCCAATGAAATCATCGCTGTGACGTTGTCCGGTGCGGTTTAATGCAAGATTGGCAGTTTTGTGTGTAGTGAAGTTTGCGTGATTTTTATGTCGTGATGTTTTAATAATTAAACGTGATTAATGAGGAGAATACTGCATGGCAAGTGTTTTGTAATGTAGGTAACATGTTAATAAAGCGACGGCTTTAGGTATTTTTTTGATTTTCTATGTAACACGGCCGTAAATAGTAAAAAGGTTGTCGTGCATTTTGCATGACAGAATTCACAAGTTTTGTCTATGGAAGGCTATTGGGCTCTAAAATAACATCAGAATATAAAAAATTTTAGGGCACAATTAATTGGTCTAGCTTATATCAACTATGGTTAGGGTCAGAGTTCTCGGTTCAAGGATAGAGAACATGGGGCCCATTGATCGAGACCTATGTCATTTTCGTAAATGTGGGGGTAGCCCCTTTAAAATCGACAGGGGTGCTGGTGAGGGTGTTCTCTGTTGAGTTCAACCGATAACACAAAAACGTTATTATAACGTTTTTATAACGTTATGCAAAAGTTGTTATAACGTTTTTCGTAACGTTTATATAACGTAAATGTGTAGGGTTTTTATAACGTTTATATAACGTTGGTAAAAACGTTTTTATGTAACGTTAACATAACGTTATTGTATGGGGTCCTGGCAACGTTGAAATAACGTTAGTTAATGTATTCACAATNTATATATATATATATATACTCAATGCGAAAACAAACATACTGACAAAATCAGTGTTTACGCGAGCTGAGGCATATATACACGTAGTGGAATTGATTTTACGACATATAGAAACTGCTGCACATATAGTATGCAATCAAGCCACAGTTCCGAAAAGTAAAATACGTTTAATCCAGTTTAAAAATATAACTTACAATAAAAACGACATGATTTACAACTATATATATATATATATATATATATATATATATACATATATATATATTATCCTCAATATCAACATCAAAACATCAAAGTTGTAAAATTTATAATGAAATATTCGGCTATCCTAATCTGCAGATATATGCACACATAACTACAATACAGTGTTAATTTCTGAATACAAACATTCCAGATAAACATTGTTATTATATAATACTATACACATGTACATATGAAATCACGAACCTTCCTATATAATATTTTCAGTTGCTGATATTTTCAGAAATGAATAAAAGCATAATTACAATCAAGAGCTATTAATACCTATATAACTAGGAGCTGAGCTATAATAAGGTATTGAGGCGCCAAATGGTACGTGCAACACCCCGCGGTCGCGTGCGCCCAGGTCCCGCGGAAGTGCGCGGCTTGACCGCTCTCGGCGGTCGGAGAACAACGCATCTTTTGCGCAACGCAATCTTCTACCCGGTCTCTCTGGTTACTATACATAGTGATAATTCCTGAATAAGCATTCTAGGTAAACATCATTATATATACATAGATAGATAGATAGATAGATAGATAGATAGACCGATAGATTAATACAAACACATCTATTGTATCAATTTGTATCTCTCTGTGTGCGTGTGTGTATCTCTCGCCACCTCTCCACATCTCCTCATCACTGGTGGTTCGGTGATGGAGATGGCTTGGTATCCCAGGTGATGCAACTCTCTCATCTGTTTCACAGAAACAAAACGTGCCAAATGTACGTGCGCATGTATATCATACATAATATTATCTCTCTATATATATATCTATATATTGTAATATCATCTGTTAATCATAGTAATCAAAGATTTCTGCATAAATATTCTGCGACTGTGAAATATAGACTAAAAGGACAGTTTAGTACAGCTATAGGCAGTATTTAATTACCTTCAACTGCTTCACTAAGTTGTAACACTATACATACCTCCACTCCCCTGCTTTCTAGTTCAGCAGTCAGCTTCTCAGCTGGAGCATGAGAGTTCAGAAGTTTCCCATCGAGGCAACTCCAGTCTGTTGCAAAAGAGAACAACGCCAAGCCAGTTATGAATACATAATCATGTAGGCGCACTCGAATCTGCTGGTAGTGACTCGTCACTCACATGCACGCGCGCGCACGCACGCACGCACACACGCACACACACACACACTCGATACTAGCTCTAGTACTATAGCCCGCGTACAGTCGATACATACTCAGCCCGGTCTGCCCAGATCGACTGCATTGTCGTAACTTTTTGTAGCCAATGCGCACACACACGCGGCCGCACGCGCGCACGCACGCACGCACGCACGCACACACACACACAGACACGCGCGCGCGCGTACTGCAGTACAGTGCCTAGCTCTAGAACTATAGCCCTTCACTCCGCCACACGTGTGTGTGTGTCGCACGCCTGTGGCGGAGCGAAGAGCTATAGTTCTAGAGCTATACAGTGCCTATACATATGCCATCTGTAATGCAGCTAGCTCTAGTACTATAGCCCGCGTTTATTAACTGCCTGCGGCAACTGTACGCGGGCTATTGTTACTAGAGCTATATGAAGCCTGTCCGGAGGCAAATTTACTTCTAGCCATAATTCATGAACATAAACAATATGATAACACATAATAATAATATAAGCTAACCAGAGAAACTCGTATAATAACTATTATGAGGAGTAATACAACATATATATTTACCTTGGTCCAGTACAGTTTGTGCCTCGACAACCGGCTTGCACGGCATTCGAACACTTTCTGACCGTTATATTCCCACTCGTACACTCGTACGGCGTCCGTTATGAGTTACGCGCGCTATGCGTAGACTGACTCCTGCTCGTTTCAGCTGTACCGTTATCAGAAGCACGCCTCTAATGGGACGCGACCCAGTTTCAGACTAGGTAATCAGCGCGAGGCATAATTCTTATCGCGAATGTACGTGCCAGGGCGATCGAGTTCTGTATGTGTGTATGCGTGGTCCAAGAGTAGATAATAACCTACATGTTGCGCGCGCGCGCAGCGTGTGTGTGTGTGTGTGCGCGCGTGCGTGCGTGCGTGCGTGCGTGCGCGTGTGTGTTTGTATATGTGCGTGTGTGCGCACGCAGCGTGTGTGTGCCTGCTATAATGGTGTGGACCCGTGTGGGTGTGCGTGCGTATGCACGGATGTGGCATGCTTACGTATGTGTGGCGCGCGCGCGTGAATGTGAATAAAATTTAGTTATGGTAAAGTCGTTTGTCAGGAACCTAAACATAGGCATGGTAATGCAAACAGTAAATAAACGTTGGTTTTCACGTTTTTAGGGAACCGCTTTCACAACCTTATTGTAAATGTTACGTAAGTGGTTTATTACAAGTTTTTGGCAAACGTTTGTTAAGAAACCGACATCTAACGTTACGTGATCAACGTTTTTACTAACCGTAATAGAACGTTTTTAGCAAACGTTTTTAAAATAACATAAATATAACTTTATTAGAAACGTTTTCACAAACGTTTGGAAAACGTTTCATTCATACCAAACCATAAATAACCATTCATAAACGTTGCGAAAACGTTATGTGTTAGCTGGGGGACTAGTAGTGCAGTTCGTCCCGGTAGCCGAGTGAGGGAGGACTCATCAGGTTGTTATGTGTAGCCACGTCCACTCCGTGCGTATGCATGCTGTGGAGTGGCCTGTGAGCTGTGTGGTGTGGCGCGTTATGGTGACAATTAGCGTACGAGTACCCGTGGTGAGGTACTGTCCAGGTCACGGGCGTTTGGCGTGTGCCTTGCCTCATGGGTGAGAGAGACAGCGCATCGCCGTTAATTTGGTGGGTATAGCACTGTCGTATTGTCTTGTCGTTTGGGGTGAGTAAAATAATACAGGACTAGTAGTAGTCGAATATTAAATAGGTTGGTTTAATATTCCTAGACTAGTTAGTATATACAGTATAACTAGTAGAAAACAGGCCTCCCTCAACCGATTCCCGCGCAGAACTACCTACCGTGTGTCCATACGGCACTGGCCTAGCTGTTCACATGGCCCGCGCCACTCAAGGCCGCTAGAGGGAGTGGCTAACCCAACATGGCTGCCCCCATGCAGGGACTCGACTATCTACATCCTTAATTGATGAGCCGGCAAAACACCACGAAAACGGACACTAAAAGACAGCACATATCACAAATAATTATACAATCACAAACACGGATCACCCACACTACGGTTCCCAGGGAGCCACTCTGCTAGGAACCCGAGGGTCCGGTTCCACCGCTACACTATCTTGGTAGGGATGGGCCGATTAATTACGACATGGCCGGCTGTTTATTTAGAGTTCTGTTCTAAAAACGGGTGGTAACTGCTGCGCCTCTCTCGGACGGCCGACTGGTTAACAAAGGATAGGTCCTTGTTTAGAGGTGGATTCGTGGATACTAAATTAAGAGCATATATAAAGCCAAGTGAAGCGGGCATTGGTGAGTCTTAATCTTGTCCTGTGTGTGAGCGTGTGACATCGTCCATTACGTAATTAGTTGTTCTAAGCGTGGCTTAGGGTTATGCTACTATACCTATTGTGCTTTACTTTGTACTATCTTAGCGTGAACTGTCTCTCTAGTACATGAAATAGTCTTTCTTATATTTCGAAACGTAGTTTCTTATAGCTGTTGTAAGAGAAGCACTTTGCACTGTCTGTCTTGGCACCTTTCTCGTACTATCGTGCTAGTCTTTATTTACTGCACGACTTCTTGTAATAAATCTATTCTTTTGCGGCACTGTCTACACCCTCTTCTTCTTCTGATTATAAGTGTTAACATTTCTATGCACTTCTTGTAAGACGTAACACACCCGCTTACAATAATATTATTTTAACAACAGATTTGAGGCCTTTCCCCATGACCTTTTGTTGCTAATTAATCTAGCAACTGTACATAATGGCTAACAATATACATCAAACTAGTAGAAAACAAGTATAACATTTCTTTCAAGCATGAATAATAAAAATATAAAATTGTCATGCGATATAAAAATTTACTCAAACCATGTTAAAAGTTCACAGGCAGTACACTAATGTTTACCTGTCTAGCAGTTTAACAAACGGGCAGAATTGGTTGGTGCTACTGCTAAAGTCAAAACAAATATTAATGATATTAGATTGGATTGATTGGAATAGCCATTTGAAACAAAAATAGTCATCACCCCAGGAAAAAAAATTCCCCTTTTTTCTTTTTCCTTTTTCCTTATTTTTCCACCGGATTTGCACGATTCACGCGGCTTTCAAATCGGCGGAATTCCGCCGATCGGAGGCAATTCTCATCCCTGTGTATATCTAGGGCCTAGTAACTTAAGACATTTGTGCGGCAGAGAATGTGCTTTATTTGGCATACCGAAGAAGTTATTAACCGCAAAAAGTTGTCTTTGCTTACTCCCTGGAAATTGCCATAGTATGTTCTATAGGTGGGGGCGGAGTGACGTCACTTCCCCTTAGCAATACGTCCGGTGAGCAGCGCCGATGAA
>NW_014578343.1:84858-86077 GCF_000485595.1 Priapulus caudatus
GGGTATATATCGAGTTGTATCTCCCATTCCAGCTCGCACCCACAGCGACTCAAGGTTGTGTTGGTGAAAGACGGGCATGTAGTAGAGCAGAGCAGCAATAAATCTGTATCGTTAGAGATTACAACACACACTTTGTGTCCTGCATGGAGAGAGTCCAAGACGTGGATGAGTATTCGGAGGTCAGCTTCTTCAAATGACGATTCAAGGTGTGGCAATGCTTTTTCCAGGCCTTGATGGACCATGATGCACTGCCAATCCTCGTCTTCTTTGGTCACTTGTCCGAGTACCGTGGGATATTGTAATGTTTCTGAAGTATTTGAACGAAGATGGCAGTAGATTATCTTCTCGAGAAGAAGCTTATTCATGTTTGACGGGCAGAATCTCTCCATCTTCTTTGGCAAAGGTGTCTCTGGTTCAATTGAACTGTACTCTATTGGTACAGTTTCAGTGCGCTTCTTTCTCTCACTATCCTTCACTGAGGGTTCATCTGAGTACATGTCAAACACATAGTCACATCGCCCGAACTGATGGTATACATCCGAAATGGATAAAATCCTAAGAGGAGATCCTTGAAGCTGAAGAGGCTAGTCACACGAACAATACGAACTGTGGCCATTATGTCTATGACATATGAAGTGTTCTTCCGATGTCTATAGCCATAGTCCTCAGGTTTGCGATTAGCCTCCAACTCCTTAATCAACAGGCTCTTCCCTGAGCTGACCATCGTCCCTTTCTCATTGAACAGGAGAGGTGAAGGTGCAACATCATATTTCAAGAGGTCCGCAGTGGTGAGGCCACGATCACGGGCGATTTCAATCGTTCTCCCTACAACATTCATCTCCTTCACTGCTTTCTTGATGGTCTTCTGCGGTTTGTTTCGATTTATTTTTATTGTTTTCAGGTTCGCTCGATGAATACTTTCACTAAGTCTTGTGGTTTTCTGTACGAACATTTTGAGTCGAAACGTCAAGTACTTTTCCTCTCCTTTTGCGAAGGCACTCAGTGTGTCATTTTTGATCTCTTTTGTCATGATCTCTTTTGTCACGAAATTATGCAGCATGGGGGAAGCCCCTAGAGACATGGGGGAGCCCTTCTCTTCAATGAATTTTACCATTGCCTGGATATGGGACTCCTTGCGAACTGTAGTAGCTTGGTTTGGGATGATTTGTGGTGGTTAAAGGAATCGTGTGCCCTCTCCATCACATTAGCATATTTCCGA
>NW_014578343.1:87051-89427 GCF_000485595.1 Priapulus caudatus
TGTCCTCAAGCATGGACAGTGCTGAATTTCTGCGGTCTCATCAATTAAATTGCCTTGACGATACAGTATACCCCTTCGTCACAATACATTTGGATTTCTGTTTGAACCAGCTGTGAGCCAATGGACATGAAATTCCTCATCGCAGAATAAACTGTTGCATACTCAGTAACAGGATAGGGCAGGACAAGCAAGAATGCGAGGTTCTTTTCTGGGATGTTCTCCTCTGTCCATACAGCGTTGTTTCACTCCAAGAAGGCATTGTTTGTGATGGAGGATAGATAGAGACCTGATTTTGGGTGACATCTACGCGGGCAAAGGACCAGATAGTATCTTTCAGTTTAGCTGCATCAGCATTTACAGATGAATAGACGTTGTTGCTCACTTCGTAGGATGCAGGAAGGTCAAGACGGCGAGAAGATTTGTGGAACTAAGATAATTTGACATGGTAGGATTTGCTTAAAAGCTTGTTGGCCGTGTCTGACCTGAGTGTCAAAAATCTTGGGTTTAAGGGTTGATGATGACGGTTTGTCTTGGTAAAGTACAGTCACTGTATCATGCTCCGATACATTTGTACCCTCATGATCCCAATTGTCAATGGCGCCAGAAGTAAATTGCCCGGGATCAAAGTGACAGGTTACCGTTAGCGCAACGCGGTTTTGGTTGTGCTGTGCCGTGAAAGATGCGAGATCATGTTGGTACCTACGCAGCTCTGCGTAGCTGATTGCAAGTCCTTCATGGTTTAGGGTTGTGGTCACAATTTTGTCTCCGCGTCCAAGACCGTGAACAGATTCCGCATTCATGATATGCATGGGTGTTCTCCTTCTGTCGTTTCTTTCGTCGACCTGTACAGTTCTATGAAGCATGTATATCCTTCGATCATCTTTCTATGGGACAATTCGTGTCTTAATTATCGCTTTTGGCAGATATCTTATACGTCTTCTAATTAGGTGAACTCCAAAATGTATAATAATGGTGTCAATCAATTCCTTGGTGTCAAAAAACCTATATGTTGCCATAAAATCAACTTCCTATGTCACTTACTTACGGAGTTATATCATCATTTGACGAAATTCGCAAAATGCGCTATTTGGGGGTAGGGTAAACCCTGAGTTACAATAGCCCCCCCCCCTGTGCATGATATAGAGCGGGGAAGTTTGGGTCACTTAGAGCACTTAATAAGGAAACTTTTGGCCAATTTTGGTAGCTCTAGCTACAATATTGGGTGAGTGAGAAGCAATCATACTTAGAGCTACTTTCAAAGTGAACCCGATTTTTGGCTATTTTTTGGCTAAAAATGAGCAAAATGTTGCCATTTCGTACTATGAAACAATGTTTATGGCAACAAATCATGCTAGAAAGTTATTAGTAATACTCATTCAATGTAATTCAGTGCAATTTGAAAGTTTATGGTTGCTTAATAAATATTTATGCTCTGAAACTTCAATATTGTCATTTTTTCACTTTGGCGCCTAACCAAAAATCGCATAATTANAGACGAGAGAGAGAGAGAGAGAGAGAGAGAGAGAGAGAGACCCGCGCACACAAATACATGGCAGTCGAGTGAGGCGCTTAACAGTTTTGCGTTCCGATCACGTGGATTTGATCCCTAGGCTTTTTAATCGCGTGGTTTTTTGATTACATGGCTTTGATCTCGTGGTGTAAAATACTTGGCTAAACATACATTGGCGGCCCTTACCCCTGTTCCTAATACCGGCTCCTACCTTGTCGCTGCACCCACCACTGCCCCACCCTCCTCCTATCCCCACACCACCCCTGCCCCACCCTGCTCCTACCCCTGCCCCGCCCATGGTCCCTATTCTAGCGCAGCGCGTACTCCCTCACCCTGGGCAGAGCTTTGAGGTGATCGCAGCTCGTTAGCGGTAATGAAGCCCCAGCGATGGCTTCAGCAGAATGCTGGGGAAGCTGAGCATCACAAAAGGATGCGGAGAAATGCGAATTTTTTTGCGAGACCCAGACAACGGTTGTCTGTCTCTCGCCCTTTCTCGTTATCGCTCTGTCCCGCTCTCTCTTTGTCTGTCCTTCTCCCATTTCTTCTGTTCCCCTCTCTTTCCCGCTTCCCCTCTTTCTCTCTCTCTCTCTCTTTCTCTCTCTCTCCCGCTCTTCATTCCTCTCGTCTGCTCTCCTTCTTTATCTCTCTTCGTTCTTTCTTATTGATCCGCTGTTATCTTTCTCCTCTTCTCTCTCACTCTCTCTCTCTCTCTCTCTCTCTCTCTCTCTCTCTCTCCCGTTCTTCATTCCTCTCGTCTGCTCTCCTTCTTTATCTCTCTTCGTTCTTTCTTATTGGTCCTCTGTTATCTTTCTCCTCTCTCTCTCTCACTCACTCTTTCTCTCTCTCTCTCTCTCTCTCTCTCTCTC
>NW_014578344.1:0-653 GCF_000485595.1 Priapulus caudatus
TATGAATAGATATAAATCTTTATCCCTTAAATGAAAGCAAAAGCGATTAATGGCATCATCAGTGACATCTCACATTACTATAGGGTCTGGAGTAAATAGTTCTTCAAAGCATTCATAAGCTACGTCTACACGATGAACTTTAACTCGAGTTAAGCGTCTACACGGGGCCTTAACTCGAGTTAGCTTAACTTCGCCAGTCGATCGAGGTTAAGCTAACTCGAGTTAAGGCCCGTGTAGACGCTTAACTCGAGTTAGCTTAACCTCCACGATAGGCGGCAGCACTAGTACGATGTACGTACGCACGCACACACT
Organism: Priapulus caudatus; assembly: GCF_000485595.1. Classification (NCBI taxonomy): domain Eukaryota; kingdom Metazoa; phylum Priapulida; class Priapulimorpha; order Priapulimorphida; family Priapulidae; genus Priapulus; species Priapulus caudatus. Next base: position 313 of record NW_014578344.1, read on the forward strand.
CATGCACGCACGTGTACGTGCACACGCACGCATGCACGCACGTACATGCACGCACGTGTACGTGCGCACGCACGCACGTCTATGTGCACATGCATGCACGCACGCACGCACGTGTACTTGCACACGCACGCACACACTCATGCACGCACGTGTACGTGCACACGCATGCATGCACGTACGTGCGCACGCACGCACGTCTACGTGCACATGCATGCACGCACGCACGCACGTGTACTTGCACACGCACGCACACACATGCACGTACGTGCACACGCACGCATGCACGCACGTGTACGTGCGCACGCACGCACGCACGTCTACGTGCACATGCATGCACGCAC
>NW_014578344.1:678-12604 GCF_000485595.1 Priapulus caudatus
ATCATTTGCTAGAGTTACATGAGCAGGAATTACTTTAGCAAAATCCACCTCTTGCATAGCTCTTTTACTTATCGACTTTCAAGAAGATCATTTGTAATACCAGAAGCATACATACAACGCACACGCACGCAGCGCACGCCGCACGATCGCACGTCGCAATCAACACACACACACACACCATACATATACACGCACTCACACACACAGTGTATACAATTTTTGTTGTGCAAAAAACATAATGCAAGGAGATATACATTTAATGGTAAGTTATATAATTAGGCGGCGCGTTTTTAGTTTGAATTTGTATGATGAATACACATATTCGATAATTGGACGTATTATTAAGATAATTTGATAGCATCAAATTTTCAATGATCTTAGCGAGTCCATACACTTCTTGTAAATAATGATATCTCTACTTGCCGACAGCAATAACCATAAATTTTTGCACGGGCTTAATGTACATTTACTCCCGATGCTTCGAACACTGTCGCACTAACTCACTTTGTCTGGATTCATGTAGAGTTGAGAGCTCGTAAGCAAGTTAGATGTCTAGTTAGGTTCTAGATGTGGAGCCTTAGTAAATTATCAGCAAAATCAACTTAACATAGTAGCCTCTATGCGGGTGGATAGACCAGGGACATACAGAACATAATATTCATAGAAGCTTGATGATGGCACGGTATTGGCTCCTGCACAACTCTACGGAGGAGGCACTTCGAGGCTCTTTCGACGATGATGTGAGATTTCGCCTTGGCACTATCTGCCATCTTACTTGCATAGGGTTAGTTGCTAGTATGGTGTGGACCTATTCTATGTAATGTCTGTGCAAGTGGCGGTTGCGTGATGCAGCTGTCTAGCATTATATCAGTATATGGCTCGGATATGGCAAACAGCTTATCGTTATTTTTTCTCATGCTCTCAGCAACCGGTGAGCAGGTAGTTTTTACTACCGCAGATAATATACGGGGCAGAAACCAAAGATGGGCTGGGGTGTAACACAACTGACTTTATTTAAAGGTTTCGTTACAATACCGGCCATACGGTGGCCGCTACGTTATCAATATGTAATATTCGCCACATCTCCGCTGTCAGAGTATGAAGTCTACATTCTAAACCTCCAATTCCAACTTCTCATCTGCTACTGTCCTACAGGATCTCCTTCACTAATAACAACGATGACCGCACGGCCTGACGCGCTACCTGACGGGGCCAGCGTGCTTCTGATGCTAAACTCAAGGGGCACACACGATCCAAGCAGCCCCCTCCAATCGCGCGGTGCGCTCTCCCTCGTCTGTCTCTTCATTCTTCTCTTTTCGCTCCTCTCCGCTCTTGCAATCTGCTTTTCCCTTCGGCTGGCGTCTACTCTCTCTCGCCTCTCTCCTCGCTCGCTCAGCTGCAGACTGCCTCGCTCTCTCTCTTCGAGTCGCTCGATCCCAACTCTCTCTCTCTTCTCGTCTCCTCTTCTCTGTGCGGCCCAGCGCTCTTGTCCTTGCCTCTTTTGCCGCTTTCCCGCTCTCTCTCGTCGGCTCCGCTGGCACGTCAGCCTCTCCTCACCTTCGTTGATTCTATATCTTAGTCTATTTAGAGTAACTTTGTCTTTGTTCTAATCCTCACGTTTTATACTTATTCTGTCTCGTCTTCTGCTCTTTGTGATGCTCTTTTTCTTTTCCCTCGATTCACTGAATGTCATTCACTTATTTCATTAGACCGTTACTGACTCTTACATACTATGTATCTCACTCTCATACTCTCCTTCTCTAATCGCGCATTGACAGCCTTCTTCTCTATTCATACTCTGTCTTCTGCTTCCTGCACTCTAACCCTCTCCTCTTCCTCTGTCGCGCTTGCTCACATTACTCTGCTCATTACATACTTTCAAGGCTTTTAAATTGCTGCGTGATCTAACTTACTCTTTGTTCTCTTACATACTTCTTATTGCACTATACCTTATCTCTCTAGACTACGTGTCTATTATACGCTTTAGACATGTCTCACTTACTCCCTGCTCATGTGTTCGTAATTCACGCGTCTACTCGTGTATCAACATCTTTCGACTCTTCTTTCGATGATTCGTACTCCTATTTCTCGCGAGTGGCACCGCGCTTAAGCACTCACTAGCTGCCTACCTGACGGTGGGGCTCTGACTGGTACGCACGTGCGTTCGGTGCTCATTATAATACTACGGCTAAGTATATTTAGGGTTTTAATTCAGTAACTCATGTTACCATTATACGTAAGAGAACACGTTTTCCGTGCACAGTGATTGATGCATAAGACATGTGCTTCTCGCTGTAAGGAGCATGCTAGGAATGGTAAACTTTATTAGTGAATAATTCACTATCCAAAATCTCGTGATTTTTATACCTTCGCGAGATATTGCGTAGTAATTGTGTATAATTAGTCGCTGATGGTGGGCAACCTCCTTGACGCGGCGTCATTAACACAGGCCCTAATGTGTAATTGAAGTAATCTATACTATGTTAACTCCTGGGCGGGCTCAAATTTTACACCTTGAGAAGCTCACAGTGATTATCAGCTCACAGCGACCAGGTGTCTCATATCACCGCATGATTAGAATGGTATTGAGATATATTGATGCAAACATCAGATGGTCTACTATTCGACAGGACGATCATGGCCGTTAGTCCTATAGGCCCATGTGGGACAATTGCTAACCTGCAGAACGTTAACTGTGGTCCGTTCATGTAGGCAAGCCTGCCTAGACAAGTATTAGCCGTTAGTCGTGCGCACTGAATTAACACATTACGGATAGCCCTATATTTCAAACACTGGAATGGTATCAGGCAGCCTTCTTCGAGGAAATGGTTCTTTGGATCGTTATGAAGTTGCACGAGAATGGCCCCGTACGTTGGTGCTGAAAGTTCATCGTACGTACTACTGACGTAGTATTAGTAACACCTATTTGCAAGACAGAATAGGTAAGCACTCGTCATTTCCTACACAGCCTACAGGTGAATAGAGAGCTGCCACTGTAACCTAATTACGCAGGCAAAAACTACTCCATAGGATCACCACCCGTGCCTGGCAGTGGCCTGGCGTGGATTATTTAACACACTGACAGTACCGAATGCCATGAATTTACGATTATAGGAGCATAACCTTCTTCAAGAAATTTAGCTTTTTGAACATTTCACTGTGACATTGTTTAGCTCATACTACAGATGAGGACGCGGATACTTAGAGAAGCGTTGCGGAAAAGGAGGTGTCTGGCCCGACGTGCTGATGCGCCAGATGCTTGCGCGCGCGTTCCGCGGCAAGGCGGCCACGCGACCGCGGGAACGTCCTACAACATATTCAGCGCTGCGCAGTTATGGATCCGGTTGTCGCGGACATGCTTTGGCCGGCGCAGATCATAGCTTGCCAGCGAACAGTCCACGATTTTAAGTGGGGGCAAGAGCGGCAGACATTTGGGACGCTGGAACAGTGATTTCACGTATGTTATAAAGACTAATGTTCTCTGTTCTGTAACGAAGCTGGTGTCACGCCGAAATCCAGAAGACACGCGAACCTTGCCATAATTGCGAAATGGGGCTGCAAGGCAAATGGCTATATAGACTGGGGAACGCGCTCCACCTCGATTCCCACATCGAGGTGGACTAAGCTTTAAGCCGAGGGATGAAGCGACAAGATGCCATGTGCTACGGCTATAGGCGGGCGGCAGGCGGCGCCTGCTATCAACTCCCGTGACGAGCTCGCCTTGGACACGTTGCAAGTGGCAGTGTTGCGCGTGACAAGCCATTTGTCTTACTGGGGCAAGGTTCGCGAACGCCGAGAATTTCGTAGTTTGGGTGATTCGATGGCACACAGGCTCGCGTTCCGAACGAAGAATTATGGTTTTATACAATGTGACACTGTGGTGTCAAGGAGAAACAAAGATGAAGCTGTTGATGTTGTATTTCGTGCTGTGAAGTTTCAGATGAATGTGACGCGTCGAGCGATTTTTGGGCGCACTGCTTTCCTACCTGCTAGATATTTTAGGAGCGTGCACAGTCGCGCCGATTGAAGCAATAGGCGGCCGGCAGCGTTACGCGTTGGACGTAGGATTTCGACGCGATGTTACAGGAACTCGCAAATAATTAGCGTCGAGAAGAGAGTAGGCGATTCTATAGAAACATTGAAGAACGTTGGTGAGTAATAGATTTCGTATTTATAGCATTATATTTATTATATTTAGGAGTACTTATAGTAACACTAACAGGAGTCGTCATTATTCATAATTATACCTTACTAGTACCGGTAACACAGTTTTGTCATTATTAGCTCTGGTAGTACTTAGTACAGTATAGTAGTCTTCGGTACTTGAGTGTACTACGTAGCTACTTACTAGAATTATTGTTAACATGGTACTTGTAGTAATAGAGTATTCGCTTAGGTGTGGATACAATATCGTGCTTCGCATTGGAGGATCGTGTTTAGATATATTTAATTATATGTTCGCCTGTAGAATACGAGGCTGTACGAGTCGGCAGACGGCCGGAAGTTTGTCACTTTATTCTTACGGAATACAGTTCAAGCTTCCATGTATCCAGTTTTTAGGCCATTCTGCCCACATGTTGATCTTAGTTTGATGAGGAGCTGTAACTATTGCAGCGAGTCGAATAGCAGATAAAGAGTGGACAATGAACTAACTGAACTGGATTTATACGAATAGCGAGAGAATGTGTATGGTTCTATATATCGGATCCTTCTAACTTCACGCCAGTCAAACGCTAGCATGAGGCGCTATATATTGTTACAATTGAACAAAAAAAATCGTTATTACAGACAAGACAGCGCGCCCTGTAGCACGACAAGCTTGGAGGCATTCTAGCCAGTCGCTACCCTAACTGTGGTAGTGGGGTCCCTCGTGCAATGGGCAGACTGCTTCAATATCAGCCGGAAAAGCCGGCAAGGACACGAGCAATGGGGTTGGGACGAGGGCAGCGGAAATGCAAAAGTGCGGCCGCTAGGGCGGCGTTTTTGAGCCGCTCTCGGCGCGGAATATCGGCTGCAGATCGTTCCAGAGGACGAGACCGGATCTTCGAGAGGCGATGTTTGGGAAGGAAGCACATTGGAGCTGACGCCGATGCGCGCGATGTTTGCGCCCGCAGTTCTCTACGATGTAATCGGGCGCTGGCAGCTGTGCATCCGTGCGCCAAATCATGAGGTCGGCGCACGGATGCATTAGCTTCTGCAAACATGTTCGATTTGGGGGGGGGGTAGTGGAGTGTACCCTTAGGGGGAGCTGCATTCATGGGGGCAAATTTGCAGGCGTTTTGGGGTTTGGGGAGATAGGGGCGAGACGTTTTAGGAGGGCGGTCGTCCGTGGGAGAAGATTTTGGTTTTTTTGGAGGATTGGGCGGGGGATTTGGAGGAGGGGATGCGTGATTGGGGGTGTCCCCATTGGGTTTTTGGGTGTGCATTCTCGGGGGGCATTTGGAGGAGGCATTTTGGGCGGGGGGAACTCGGGTTTTTTTGGCGGGGCTCATTCCGGACGGGAGAATTTGTGGGTGGGGACGGGGTAATTTGGGGGTGTGTTTGCCGGGGGGTTGTTGGAACCCCCAATGGCGGATTTGGGGGCCGGCATTATAGGAGGGGCGGAAGAGGATATTGTGTTTTCGTTGGGGAGTTGGTCGGGCGGTGGGATGGGCCGATTTTTTTGGGTGTGGGTCTTAGCGTGGTTTTGGAGGTGCCGGCATATGTCCTTAGAACATGTTGGGGCGTTGCTACGGGGCCAATAGCGAGGCCGAGCGAGCGCGTGACGTGCTTTGTGATGTCCTTGTGTGTGCTGTGTGTGCGTGTTGGTGCTTGTGTGTGAGTTGTGTCACTGGGTGTGCGAGTGCGTTGTGCGTGTGCGGTGGTGGATCGTGGGTGTGACCGTCGTGTGGTGTGGTGTGCGTGTCGTGTGTCATGTTGCGGGAGCGTTGTGGTGTGCGTGTGCGCTATTGGTGTGAAAGCATGCGGGTGCATGTGAGTGGTGTGCTGTGTGCGTCTGCGTCTTTTGCGTGGTGATGTGCTTCGTGCCGGCCGTGAGTGTGCGTGGTGTGGCGTGTGGCGTGTGCGTCGAGTGTGCCATGGCGGTGGTGCGTGTTGGTTTTGGTGATGTCACTGTGTGCTGTGCGAAGATGACGTGTGCGTTGCGTGTTTGTGTGTGGCTGACCATCGTCTGGAGCCCGACACCCACAGAGCACCCGAACCGCCAGACGCTCACCCCCCAACGGTGTGTCGTGTGCGTGACGAGCTGCTGTCCTGCCGTGTGCGGATGTGCGTGGCGTGGTGCGTGCGCCCGTGAGCGCGGTTGCGTGTTTTTGTGTCTTGTGTTGTGCGTTGTGCTGTATGCGTGCGTGTGTGGCGTGTGTGCGGGTTGGTGTGCAGTGTGTACTGTGTGTGCGCGAGGGCGGCGTTGCGTTGTGCGTGTGCGGGCGTGTATTGTGTGTGTGCGTGCTGTGCTGTTGCGTGGTGGGTGCTTGGTGGTGCGTGTAGTGTGCCGTGTGGTGTGGTCACTGTTGTGTACGAGTGCGGAGTCGTGTGCGTTGTTGATGTGTCGTGGGTGCGTGTGTTGTGTGGTGTTCATGTGTGTAGTCGTTGCGGGTTGCGTGTTGCGTGTGCGTGCACTGTGGCGTGTCCTGCCGTGTTTGTTGTGCGTATGCGGGTGAGTGATGATCACAGTGGTGTGCGAGTGCCCCGTGGCGAGTTGCGTGTGCGTGTTGCGTGAGATTGTGTCACGTGTGTGCGGTGCGTGCGTTGCGTGAGTTGTGCGTGTGTCATTGTGTGAGCGTGGGTGTGCAGTCGTGGCGTGTTGGTATGCGTGTGCGTTTTGAGTGTGTCCTGTTGTGTGCGGTGCGTGCGAGTTAGTGGGTGTGCGGTGGTGGTGTCCTGTGTGTGCGTATGCGTGTGGCCTATTAGTCTGAAGTCTCACTTGGATTACATTGCATTAGTTTACCCGTTGTTTTGACGAGGCCTGGGTCATTATTATTATATAGCAGATTTTGGCCAATTACGTGACGTTCCTTTGTATACAGCGGAATGCGCGCGGATCAGCTAGGCACACCGTCGTGACTGATCGTTATCGTTTGAATGGTTCAGATGCTGATATTTGATGAGCGGCCGGGCAGGGGGAACCGGTGGGGAGCGAGACGAGATGTGGGGGGTGAAGTTAACCCGGGCGGTGAGTTATATACGGCGACTTGCTCCGGTCGTGTTGGTTAGGCCGCGGCGTCGATTCCCGGGTCGAAACCGGTATGTGGATCGGCAAGAATGGCTTCGATCCGTTAGCTCTGTTCAACGTGTCTTATGTGGGACGGCCGAATGACGGTTTAGAGTAACGGGTAAGACAGCACAGAGTGCGTGGCGAGCCGTGTCCACGGTGCATTGGAGTTGCCGTGGGCGTGTCTCGCGGAACAACGTCTTAATCGGTTGTTGACGGCTATCGGGAGCGTGCACATTAGCCCAATATTTATAGGGGGTTACATTTCGGAAGCCGCCATGGCCACACTCTTCGTGGTACGCAATACTTCGCTGCCTCCATGACAGCAACTGTGTAGGTTTTCGTGTTACAGGTCGTTGTTCCCCCATTTGACTTAACTTCTGTGTACTCGCCCCCTGCCTACCCCCCCGACCTTCCTTATCAAACAAGCCCGGCTCCTACCGGACACCCCCGCTGCCCTTATGCCCAAACCTGTTTCCTCTGATCGGCAACCTGGGCGTCACTCGAACGCTTTCTCGTAATGGTTCTGAAGGTTGCAGAGTTAGTGTGTATTGCGGCTACGTGGGTGAGTCGTGCTGGTGACGCGGCCGCTTTGAGGGTCAAAGTTATCAGACCTTACTCTTCGCAGGGTCAGTGGAAAGCAGCGTTTATGGGTGCTTTTTCATAAAGCCATAAAATGCCTAGGTCACGCTGAACAAAAGTTTTGCAACGCTCCGTCACCATGTCTCAAAAATGTCTAAAATTGCCCTGTGCCATTGACTTTGCCTGTTGCCTCATTTTCGCACAGTGTGGTTTTCCTACCATGATGCTTCCCGATATCACGAGCCTATGGTCGAGCGTTTAGATTTGTGCCGCTCTGCATTTCTCCTATACCTTAAGTTAGGAGCGTGAATGTTTCCCCCTTCTTTTTAACCTCGTGACTTTGACTTTGACCCGCTTCGAATCCCCACTCGGTGTCGGATTCCCCAGCTCCCGATATCGTTGACCGTTCGTCGGCGCGTTAAGAGCTTTGTGCCGGACGGAACGTCGGACGGACGGAGGAGGACGATCATGCGTTTACAGCTGATCTGGACTATGTCAGATTGAATGCTAAAAAATGAAAAATTGTTTGTAGCCTGTACTAACGAATATGTCTCTATGTTCAAATCGTTCCATAGAGTAAGGTTGTTTCCATTCTAATGTTTTGAACTAACTTGTCATGAATATTAAAGACTTAGATCGGGTGTATTGTTGACCTTTCTGATAAATCACTACATCCTATCCAATCGTGTATATGACTAGGTTCAGTTTCAATGTTTCAAGTTTAAACAGGGATCCTTCCATTTACTTCTTTTCCATGCTCTTTCCTCGATAGCTGTACTCGTGCGATTAGGACAGATCCTAATCTTATCGGTGGGTTGATTCTCTCGCAGACGAGTAGAACACAAATGGGCCGCTGCTTTCCGATTGTGATGAGTACGCGCCCTTTACTGGCAGCATGTTGGTGGCGGCTGTGCCTCGGCTATACTATGCCGGTCTTCTTCTTTCATTGTCTCTCGACCAATGCGACATTCAGAACTTCGCACGCGGACACTGCTTGATTACTGTTTTCAACAGGATGTTTCCCGGTTCTTCGCTGTTGCGACATTTCGCGGCGCTATGATATGATTCGGCTTGGCTGATTGTCTCCTCCAGGCCAGTGGTTCCGAGTTTTCCATTCGTGAGTTTCCTATGTCTCTCACAGCAAATTGGAGGCCCCCCGATTGGCTTGGCGATTGATCTTTGCCTTGTTGTTTGATGATTTTTCAGCTGCTCGTTATGGTGCATCGTTGAGTTTAGGTGCCAGGGTAATAGTTCTTATTAGGTTTGATTGGATGGGTGCTTGTCTGATGTGGACGTTCATGTGACAATCTGATCAGTATAATCAATCTAAATGAAACAATCTTTGTATGATGTAATCACTGAGGAGAGGTTAATATTAGTGATGTTCTTAAGTGATTTAATAAGTTATATTCTTTGCGTGCGCGGGGTTATTAATGAGGAAAAGGTTTTTTTTGTTTAATTTTACCGATGCGTGGAGCAATCTGAACTGCTCCCATTTACATCTTTAGCTTCCACGACGTTTAACTTGTTGTATTGGGAGTGGGAAAAAATGTGCAGCGAGCTTGATTTAAATGTATATTTTTAATAGTATGTGGAGAGACGCATGTTAGTGTTATTATACGTGAAAAGTTATTTCCGACAAGTTACGGTAATATTAGAAGTATGTGATAATTTTTTGGCATGAAATTCTAATGTACTGTCATTCAACTGATGTTCCTAGAGGAAGGCTTCCCTGTAAAGTTCAAATTTCGAGGCGAACACTGCTTGATATATACAAAAAATGTAACGCAGATCATAGGAAATTAGATTTCAATGCTTAGTCGCTATTCTTTAGATTAGGTATGTTAAATTGATTCGCTTGTATCTACATTATCTGATCGCAGGGGATTGGCCTTTTGGATTAATTTTGATTCCGGTGGCTGATATATGTACTTTGTGAGCCTTTTTACTATGGCGCAACATTTTTTGCACATCTATTTGCCTGTTTTTCTAAAAAAAATAACATTAGCAGTACACAAACATTGATCAGTGCCTACAAGTTACACACTGTAGAGCCCTTACCCAGTTACAATTTCATTCCTAACCATAGAGAATCTGTTCCTTCTTCCATCATTGATAAATTAAAACGTCAGTCCCACATTGCTAGCCAGAGTGATATCAGTGATGCAAACAAGGGCCACATTCTAAAAGTTTTGCATAATGAAAGTCATTGCTGAGTTAAATTGATAACTGGACGACCAGCAAAACGGCAGCCACATAATGTCGCCAACAGGCGTGCAGAGGGTCCAGTTAAAGATAATAACTCTATAATCCTCCCAGAACTTGAAGTAATCGACCCTTACTGCCCCAAGGTTACCATGCTCAAAGATGCTGACCATGAAAGACATGGAGGACGAAAGATTATTAGGCCAGCTAACAGAGGTGTGTCCTTTTCCGCTATGGTTGAAAATACTGCTGTTAAACTAGGGAATAAAGTGAAAAGTTCAGATGTTAAAACAACAGAAATTCCAAATAAAAATGATCCAGAAGTTGTTAATGATGATATTGAATTTTCAGCAGACGTTTTAAGTCAGACTAAACCATCCGTAGCACAAAAACCAAAAGACACCAAGTCTATTTTATTTGAAAAAAGTATTGTCTGTACTCTTTGTATAAGAGATCAAATTAATCTTCCCTATCTTTGTTCATTTCGTAAAGAGCTAGATAGGCATATTTCTACCTGCCATTCATTGAAACTTCTTTCTTGCGCTATCTGTTGGGCGGATGGTGTTAGTAATTCATATGAGAGTGAAACACGTCTGCAAAAACATAGTCGTCTAGAGCATAAACTGAGAAAGAAGCCAGTAACAACTAATAATAATGAATCTCCTCCCAGCAGTTCTTGTTCTTTGATAGATAATGAAAATTGCAACTCTAAAAGGAAAAGAAAACGAGGAAAAGAACTTCAAATTTTTACAGATAAACTAGAATATCCCAGTGTTCAGAATCATGCCAAATTAAAACTTCAGAATGTCTTGTAAACAGATACGGAAAAGACCCCTTCTCTATTAATTGAAGAAACCTGCCCTGTATGCTACAAATGCTGCAGTGCAATTCCTCGAAAAACAAGCACATTTTCCATTGAGTGTAATAATTGTCAAAGATGGTTTCATTGGAAATGTGTTTCTATCAGTGAGGCACCTCCAGAACATCTAAACTGGTTTTGTTTTGATTGTGAACCAATAACTTAATGATTTTCCTTTGAAATTTATTAACTCAATTTACTTTGGCTAGTTAGCGAAAGCAAAAGCGATTAATTCAATATTAATTGCCATAAATTTTCTTTGCCAAACAATTCACCTACTATGTCCAGGTCACACTCGACGTGTAGAGTTGCATCTGAAATTTCACAAATGGACATTTCCATCAGTGAATCTTCCAGTCTTTGTAACCTGTTCAAGGGTTTAAATCCACATCATTCCTGTCTGGCACTTAAGCTGTGATCACGTGTTTTGCTTCCTTCGAAGACTGTAACATTAACATTCTATGCCCTGCTCATCCCCGGCAATCACTTAATTAATTTATTAACTCAATTCACTTTTGCTAGTTAGCAAAAGCAAAAGCGATTAATTCAATAATAATTGCCATAAATTTCCTTTGCCAAACAATTCACCTTCTATGTCCAGGTCACACTCGACGTCTAGAGTTGCATCTGAAATTTCACAAATGGACATTTCCATCAGTGAATCTTCCAGTCTTTGTAACCTGTTCAAGGGTTTAAATTCACATCATTCCTGTCTGGCACTTAAGCTGCGATCACGTGTTTTGCTTCCTTCGAAGACTGTCACGTCACATGCGTAACATTAACATACCTAGCTAGTAATTTACCAAAATTTTCTGTGCCAAATAATTCATCTACTATGTCCATGTCTATATCCCAATAGTGTTTCCTCTCAGACTGATATGAATAGATATAAATCTTTATCCCTTAAGTGAAAGCAAAAGCGATTAATGGCATCATCAGTGACATCTCACATTACTATATGGTCTGGAGCAAATAGTTCTTCAAAGCATTCTAAGTTTTTCTTTACCACCGCCATCTCCCTCCCGTACCTTCCAAAAAAGTCGGATCATCCTTGGACTCGCTAGTAATTT
>NW_014578344.1:17603-21085 GCF_000485595.1 Priapulus caudatus
AAAATACCCACCGAGTTTTATATACTGGCCCCTCCCACACCTCCCACCAAAGTCGAGGTCATGCCGAATGTGCACGCTCATCGTATTTCGCTGACAAGACGAATGAGCTCTTTCACACTTTGACACGCAATACTGTCAGCATTCCACGCCGTTCCTGTTGTGATCGTCATTTGTTCATCCCCGTCCCTGGCATACATTCCTCATTCCCGAGAGCCACCCATCTAGTCCATCCAACATCAATGTCGAGCTTCTGATTCCTTTAGACCACGGCCCCCGACACGAAGCCCTGTGGATATACATCTTAACTCCACAATGGCCTTCAAATGTCACGTTTGTGTGCACGGAACTATGCGACTTCCCACATTTTCTCTTCTTATATTTGCTGCAGTATTGATCGGCGAAGACAAATTTCGATCCACTATACTCTTCTCGGCCTGACGTCAGCCATACTGTTGACGCAAACTGACTTTTGCGCAACGTTCCTAGCCCTTGCCCTCACTCCTGCAAATCGCTCCGCCAATCATCCACTACGACAGTCCTTCAACAGAGATTCTGCGTGTTTGCAACTCCCATTGTAGCATAACTAGTACTACCTCTCTCTCTCGCCTCAACGACCGTCCTAACTAAGTCCAATTCGCATCCCTCGTTACCTCGCGCTGTCCAGCATGCCATGTGTAATCATCGTGCGTGGGCATTCGAACTACACTGGGGGGGTTGCTGACACTCACAAGGTCTAGGCCAGGTTGAAGAGGCCTTAGGTTCATCACTACCGGGGAGCATTTACTCGTCGCTTCGTTGCACGATCTTCGGAGTCCTAGTTTCTAATTCAAAATACCACAAATTCACCTCGGCGGGCCCGATCCTTGAACCAATCCCCCAAAGATGCGCGCATCTACTGTTTATTCTAAGTGGATCATACACTGGTTCTCCACTATCCGAATATCGTGGTTTAGACACCAGAAAAGAACCCGCCCCAAAATTACTTCATCTACGACGTCTTGGAGCTCTCACGCTTATAGTCTAGTTATTCAAAATATAAACAAATTTCACTGGCGGCGATCTTGAAATCCAATATGGCCGCCACCCTATGTTTTTCTAAGTGTGATAATTGGGTTCTCCACTATCGAAAGTGTGGGTATAGCCACCACCATTATGTCTCTACGACGTCTGGGAGTCCAGATATTTCAGAAAATCCATTTTCGCTGGCGGTCATTTTGGATTTCAAGACGGCTGCCACAATACGCAAGTCAGCCTGGAAACATACCCAGTAAAACTACCCAAGTATCCTAGAAATGATATTTACCCGTTTCCAGCCTCTACCCAAAAAGTTTAGGCTCATCCTTATTTTAGCTCTTTTTGAAATCTGCCCCCTGACTACTACATTGATCTGCATTACATGCTGCAGAACAACAATTCTGTATGAAGCAATACCTATTCTTAATCAAATTACAGTTAAAACTTTGAAAGTCACACTGTCAATATACAGACGAGTACTTTACTAATTACTTGCCATGTTGCTTCGATGCACATCGGTGGTGTATCAGGTGATGCCACTGCCATGGCTGCTATACCAGACTGTGCTAGTGACAGCAGCTGTGACAGTGGCAGGGTTGCTGGTGATGGCTGTGACAGCGGTGGGATTGCTTGTGATGACTGTGACAGTGGCTGAGCCATTACATGTGACGGTAATCGAAATTGCTGTTCTCTTACTGCTGCTGCAGTTGCTGCCAATGCTGCTGCTGCTTTCTCTACGGAGGTCGCTGCTATTGCAACGGCTGTTGCTTTTCCTGCTAATGATGCTGCTGCTGCTTCTACAGTTCTCGCTGCTGCCGCTATCTCTTTCGGTGATGCTGCCTGTTGTGTTGTTGGCAACAGATCTTGTATCACTCGCGCTGGTGCAGTTAGTGCTGTTGCTGGTGGGGAAGCTACTTTTACACTTTCTACTTCTGATGGTGGTGGTGTTGGCGGTTTGTTTGGCTTGCACGGATCTTTCGCCATCGTATTTCAATAATAGTTGTAGTTGCTGGTCAACAAGACGTCACAGAATCCGTGGCTCATGCAGCATAACTATATGCAGTAAAATGTATAAAATGAATAAATTAGCTACATACATGTGGGCGTCCGAACAAGCGAATGCGATATTAATGGTCGAAACCTCACCTGTAAAAGTATGTACTCACATATTGCCTGCCAGTATAGCTAATATAATTGGTTTGTGAGCACTCAGCACAATGATCATGCTCATAATCCCCTGACCGGCCACTTTCGATTCAAATTCTAAAAAATTGATATCGCCCACGTAGTGTGTAAACGTTGAATGGTTCTTCAAGCATTGCTTCCACGTAACGAGCTACTATTATCACACCATATGTAAATAAACTTGTTTTATTTCAGACGCATAATGGAGATCGTCTTACTGTAGTTAACTTATATCATCAGGCTGGGTCTCTGCCAGAAAATATTTTTTGAGTAAGGACCAAAATGAGGGGTGGGGGTGTTGATTGAATTGAGAATAAATGGTTCAATGGCAAACTGAACCACCGCCGTAAATGGATACCAACTCAGGGGCGGATTCAGACCGTATTGGGAAATACGGTCTAGATTTCAAAGTGCCCTTCAAAATTTACAGAAAATACAAAATATACAGAAAACAATTTGATGGAATTTGGCTATATTCTTTATTTGTTTTCTTTTTCTTCTGATTCATTGACAGGACTTGAAGGAAATCACGATTTTATATGCTAACAAAACTAGCTTTGATATCTGAAAAAGAAGGGAAGTGCTTGAATCATTCTGCATTAATTGCTGGTATGCAAAGCGCAGGCAAAATGAAGCAGAAATAAAATTCCATATGGTTTTTAGCTATTGCTGCTCGCTCAAATGGTGCTCATTTTTGTGCCCAGGGACCCTTGAAATTTTGAAATTTCCTGGGGGAGGCCCCCCAGACCCCCGCCATGTGCTTCGCGCCCTTCTTGGGAGATGTGCCCTTAAAATCTGGAAAAATACTGTCTAGCCTCAGCCCTGGATCCGCCCCTGCAACTGTAGTGCATTAAACTAGTGACTGTTGATGATGTTTGAACCAATGACTTTCTTGTTATTATTATGCCAAGAAATATGCATTTTCTTTTTATAAATATTCATTTTCACTCCAAATATTGCTTACATACATAAACAAGTAATTTTTTACTTGTAATTTTAGGTATGGATCCATACCCTAGAAATATTTTTGGGTGTGGAATTTGACTACGTCAGATGAGCTAAAAAGTGAACAGAATTACTATTACTTGTATTTTGTGAAAAAGTGGAAATATTTTTTTACTATTTACGGTGACGTAATCACTTCAACTGTAAACTTTGATTCGTTGTATTGTTCTAGTTGTGTATAGTTGTTTTATGACTGGTAGCCTAGCTGGCTATGTTCGATTGTACAATTAATTGGTATACTTTGTCTTTCATTAGTTTATCAGTTAATAATATAGTGT